>NW_016107367.1:3802960-3821905 GCF_001604975.1 Cebus imitator | reverse complement strand
GTGTGTGTGTGTGTGTGTGTGTGTGTACACATCTCCACACCCATACAGCCCACAGCTGTATCCTCTGTCATGCAGTAGGTTCTTAAATGGTAGTGATGTGGTTGCTTATTCACTGTGTTTGTTACTCCCATCACTGTGTGTGTGAGTGAGTGTGCACGTGTCTCAAGACCCACATGGCCTGTACCTATGCCCTGTCACTGTGTGTGTGTGTGCGTGTGCGCGTGTCTCCACAGCCTGCACGCTCCTCTTGGTCATGTTCAATGGTTTAAAAGCATCCCTCCCCGCTGCTTCTATTTTTGCTCTTGACCTTTAGTGAAATGCTCACAACTGCTGGGCTGTTGGCACAGCAGTGAGTTCATCACGTGTAATCGGGAGAGAGGACAGTTTTATTTCCTTTAATACAAGTGCTGCTGTCCCAGCCCCTTTCCAAGAACAGAGCTGACTTCTCTCAGCGCTTCTCTAAGGTGAGGATGTAACAATCTGCTGGAAGGTGTGACTGTGCCGTGGAAGGCTCTAGGTGACAGGTGGATGTGGTCCGTGTCACCCTGCTGGTGCTGACACATTCCCTGCCCCGCCTCCATCCCCAAGCCCTGCTGGGGCATGGAGGAGGGTGCTGTCTTGCCAACACTTCAGGCTGAGAACCCTCTCTATCGCTCATGAAACCCCTCTTGCAGGTGAGGAAACTGAGTCACAGAGCCCGAGGGAGCTGCTCAGGTCACACCATGGAGGCCTGTCTGACCCAGGCAGCCCCAGGCCCAGAGGTGCCCACCTGGGGACACACACAGTCCCCTGGGCTCCTGAGTGCCTTTTCCCTGTACGATGACATCGGGGATACCCCTGTCCTGGGGCTGACGTTCCGCCAAACAAGCCAGAGAAGTGACAGGGCTGCCCCCACAGGCACCATCCTGGACACAGTATCCCTGTGGTGTCCCATCCACACCTCTGGAACCTGCTCTGCCGGTGGAGGCGGAGAAGTGTGGGGGGGGCAGAGAGGCTCAGTGTGACTCCGAGTCTGCTGTGGGCTCAGGGATACTCACACAGTGAGTGGGACCTGCAAGGGAGCTGGCAGGGGCCTGGGGTTGGGGGCTCCCCCTGCCCTGTCCTCCCCTCCCTGGTCCTCCTGCCCAGATCCCAGGGCGTGCGTTCCCCGCTGCCCTACTGACTGACAGGCTCCCAACTCTTCCTGGAGCTTTCTCCAGGGCCCAGCCCCAGACAGCCCAGGCAAGAAACCCAGAAGGAAGAGGAGGGGCCAGAAAGGTGAGGACTGGATTCAGGATTGAGGTGAGGCACACATGGCCTGGGGAAGGCAGGGGCAGGCCTGGGCAGTCCAGGGCAGCAGAAGAGAGGCACCCACATGCCAGCTCCTGCCTGCCTTCACCTTTCCCGATTCCTTCCCCATCCCACTCAGGAGTGGGGGTAGGGGTACCCATTCCAATAATGAAGAAACTGAGGCACACACGGCTGTTGGTTGTTAGGCTGTCTACCAGAGGCCGCCCAGGCCAGCACACCCCGCCCACCGCCATCTGGCTCAGTCCCAAGGCTCTGGAGTCTTGGCCAGGGTAGAGCACTAATGACCTAGCATCGGGCTACAGTGACAAGCCCCACATAGCCTACATTGCCCCCATACCCTGGAGTGGGTCACTTGGGCAGGGCTGGCCCCTTTGTCTTGGCCTCACATTCCTAGACAGTAGACACCTTCCAGGAACTCAGTCAGCAAGGTGGCTGGAGCTGCTGGGACAGACAGCCAGCAGGCCTGGCCCCTGGTGCTCCCAGAGGAAGGAGAGGCTGGGCAACTCACATGTGACCCCAAAGCTCGGCCCACACGGCCCTTGGTGTCAGGCCTCTCTGCCCACTGAGGTTGTCCCCAGCCCCGCTAGCCACTCCCAGGGACACAGCCCACATGTACAGTGGGTGACAGACCAGCTAAGACACAGCGCTGTCCTAAGAGCTCAAGATAGAGACTGCCATTAACACAGCACAGCCCAGACAGAAGCACACCTCCAAGAGTCACTGAGTGCAGTGGAGGAGGCAGGAGGGGTTTTTGGACACAGAGAGATACATGGGACTTCCCCAGTGAGGCCAGGAGGGGAAGGGGGCACAGGAGGGAACTGGAGATGGAGAAGACAGACAGAGAAAGCGGGGAGGTACAGAAACACCTGGATAACGGTGTTAAGGAACTGCCACTCATGGCTGGGTGCAGTGGCTCACGCCTACAATCCCAGCACTTTGGGAGGCCCGTTTGAGGTCAGGAGATCGAGACCAGCCTGGCCAACATGGTAAAACCCCACGTCCACTAAAATCACAAAAATTAGCCGAGCGTGGTGGCAGGCACCTGTAGTCCCAGTTACTTGGGAGGCTGAGGCAGGAGAATGGCTTGAATCCAGGAGGCGGAGGTTGCAGTGAGCCGAGATCGCCCAACTACACTGTAGCCTGGACGACAGAGCAAGACTCTGTCTCAAAAAAAAAAAAAAAAAAAAAAAAAAAAAAAAAAAAAAAAAAAAAAAAAAAAAGAACTTCCCCTCATCTCCCTCCAAAAGACATGGGAAAGGGGTGTGGCAAAGGCATCCGAGCCAGATCACAGGGCCGAGTGCAGGGTGGGGCTGTTTCAGGAAGAACACTCCAGAAGGACAGACGAGACCATCCCGGAGCCAGGGAGGCCAGCTGGGAGGCTGGTCCCATGATCACTGAAGCAAAGAGGAGGGGAGGGAAGGTGAAAGCCCACCATCAGCACTGGAGAAGGAGTGGCAGGTGTGCCCCGTGCCACCCTTCCCTGGCCAAGGTCATGCCTATGCTCAAACCTCAGGGCTCTCCAGGGCAAAGACCTGAGTAAGGTAGGATGGGCAGGGCCTGGTCAACCCGGAGCCCCATGAGCAGACCACCAACTATGCCACACCAAGCTGCTCAGACCCACTGGGTGCTGGACCTCGCCTGCAAAGAACGCAGCCCCTGAAGATAAACGTGAAAGAGAACTTCTACCTTCCGGGACAGTGCTGTCAGGCAGGACAGAGTACGGAGCCTCAGACCAGGGGTCTGGCCTTGATCCCCCTCCTCCATGGAGCGCTCTTGGCTACCCCACGGTTGGGCGGAAACCCAGTGGCCAGTGCAGGGCTGCTGCCTGGCCTGGGGCGTCCGTGACCCCTGCCTGAGTCGCTGCACAATCGCTCTCTTTGTTCTCCGGCTCTCCATTGTCTGCAATTCTCTCGCCTGCCTGCGCCAGGTCAAAGGAGGATTTCCAGGGGGATTTCTCAATGGGCTCACAGGGAAACATCCTGTCCATAGGACCTGCTGCTCAGGGCCTTCCTTGAAAGGCCACAAAGCAGGATGAGGGCCGACAACCCTCTGTAAATGGCCCCAGAGGTGAGCAGCTATTTTAAACTGAGCCATCTTCGGGCTGTGTGGTAGATAAGGAGCTGGTCAGGAAGGTCGTTCAGTCTTAAAAACTAAAAGCTGTGTCTTCCTGTGACTGACCATGACTGATGCGGTCACGGCGAGTCACTTCCCTCTGTGAACCCTCTTTGGCTCCCCCCAACAAGCCTGTGAAGGATGTCAGAGTGTGCCCCACTTCCCCAAGGGGAAGCTGAGGCTCAGGAAACTGAGGCACATCCCCTTGTGTGACCTAGTCCAGGCTGTTTCAGGCACACATCCCTGTGTTCACTCAGGATCGGCCATCTCAGGTGGCCATATCCAGCAGGAGTGGAGGGATGCTGGCAGAGGCCTGTGTGACTCCAAGGCTGTCCCCTCCTGACATGGAAGGGGGTGCCATGCCTGGCCCCCCATCACTGTCAGAAAGGGCTAGACGCAGCCTAGCAGACACAGCTGCACTTCCGACAATGACCACCCTGAGGTCCCCGGGGGGACATCCACACCATGGAACAAGCCAACAGCCACCTCACATGAGGTATACAAAGAACAGTCAGTGATATGACAAGATCTTCTCCACCTGCGCGTGTAAAAAGAGTTGGGATCAAAAATGATAGGAATACCTGTGGTAAAACATGTTTCTGAAAATGGATGCCTTGTCTACGGCCACATCACTGTGAACGCACCTGATCTCGGCTGGAAATGGATGTCTTGGATAGGATCCTGAACAGAAAACAGTGTTAGGTTGGCTGGGCATGGTCATTTATGACTATAATCTCAGCACTTTGGGAGGCCAAGGCGGGTGGATTACCTTGGGTCAGGAGTTCGAGACCAGCCCGGCCAATACGGTGAAACCCTATCTGTACTAAAAATACAAATTAGCTGGGTGTGATGGTGCATGCCTGTGATCCAAACTACTTGGGAGGCTGAGGTAGGAGAATTGTGCTTGAAACCAGTGGGTGGAGGCTGCAGTGAGCTGAGATTTGCACTCCAGCTGGGTGACAGAGCAAGCCTCTATCTCAAAAAAAGGAAAAAAAGTAAAAACAAGGGAAATCTGAATGAAGAATGGACTCAATTGATACCAATCAGTACGGATTCATTCATTGTAATGAACACACGAGACCAGTTAAGAAGTTAATAGGGGACACTGGGCGCAGAGTTTACGGAAACTCTCTGTACCATCATCTCCTTGATTTTTCCATAAATTTAAAATCTGCCATAGCCTGTTCCGAGTGCAGTGGGATTTACAACTAACTGATCACAACCAGTTACAGATTTCTTTGTTCCTTCTCCACTCCCACCGTTTTGCTTGACTAGCCTTTAAAAACATTCTTTTTTAAAGCCTTTAAAAACATTCTTTTTTAAAGCCTTTAAAAAATTACACTAAAAATTTTTTAAAAAGAAAAACTGCTCTAAAAAACAAAGTTTATTTTTAAAAGTGTGTGTAACTGGCCAGGCATGGTGGCACACACCTGAAATCCTAGCACTTTGGGAGGCCAAGGCAAGTGGATTGATTGCCTGAGGTCAGGAATTCACAACCAGCCTAACACAGTGAAATCTCCTCTGTACTAAATACAAAAAAAAATAGCTGGGCGTGGTGGTGCATGCCTGTTATCCCAGCTACTTGGGAGACTGAGGCAGGAGAATCGCTTGAACCCAGGAGGCAGAGGTTCCCATGAGCCAAGATCGTACCATTGTACTCCAGCCTGGACAACAAGAGTGAAACTGTTTCAAAAAAAAAAAAAAAAAACTGTGTATAACTAACATACACACGCAATGAGATCTCATAAAATGCCGCACACACAGATAAATGAGTGCACGTAAAAGGCAGGTGCAATCTGAGCTCCGGTCTGCAGTCCGGCCTGCTGCGCCGTGCCACCGTCATGGTCTTGGCTTGGAGAAGGCACTCCTTACTTGAGATGTCACCCCTGGGGGTAAGCTGGGGGAATGGTTCACAGGAGCCCTTTGTACTACTTTTACAACTTTCTCTTTCTTCTTTGTAAAGAAGGGAGGATCACTATGTTGCTTAGGCTGGCCTCCAGCTCCTGAGCTCAAGCAATCCTCCTGTCTTAGCCTCCCAAGTGGCTGGGACTACAGGCACGCATAACCTGTGCCTGACTTTTGCAACTTCTTGTGAGGTTAGGATTAGAGATGATTTTAAATCGTGATTTTGAACATTACAGTATCTTCCAAGCATTTCCACCATGAGCAATGGATTATTTGGCAGTGAGGGGACACTGGGTGCAGACTGGGGAGCTGCACTCCAGCCTGGGCCACAGAGTGAGACCCTGTCCCCTCCACCCTCAAAAAGAAGAACTGCCTCCATACCAAACCTGTTCCGCCCTTCCATGGGAAGTGAGGGCTCCGACAGAGGACTCCGCCCCTGCCCCTCCCCACACACGGAAGGGCCAACTCAGAGACACCTGGCCCCATCTGTCTCCCAAGCACTGGCAAGCATGGCATAGCCTGGGTGGTGGGGACGTGACCATCAGCAGGCACCAGAGGCACAGTCCCCTCTGCCACAAACGCCCCTCACAGGCGGCAGCACTGCTGAAGAAGATGGCCCAGCCTGGAATGGAAAAGGTGTGAGGAGCTGAATCACCAAAACCTCTACGTAACCAGGCGGGAAACTGAGGCGTGGAGTGGGGGGCACTTGTCTGAGCACCACACTAGGGAACTCACTAGAATATGCTGGAGTGGGGGCATGGATGGGGTACATGTGACATGCCATAGACTCGGGGGCTCTGCTTCCCATCCGCACATTTCCCACACTCAGGCAGCCCCGAGGGTTCCTCCTCCTGAAGCCCTTTCATGATAAATGCATCCATTTTTAGAAAGAAGCCTCTTTAATGAGGCATCATTTCCAGATGCCAACTCATCACTGTCGTACATGAGCCTCTTCCTGACTGAGCCACTGGAAACGTGGACAGCAACAATGTGTCGGCGGAGACTCCCAGCCAGCCCCTCTGCTCCACCGGCCACCCCTTCTACCCTATGCCTGCCACTCTCTATCAAGGCCCACCTGCCAGAGGGAACCCCTACCTATGGCACACCCCAAATCCTGCCAGGCAGCCTCGGGGCAGGGGTACCACAGCCAAGCCCACAGCCACAGGTGGCACTCCCGTGCTCACAGAGGGCCTCTGCCCTCCTACCCGGGGCCTACTTGCTTCTGGGGGTGAGAGTGGGAGGGACATCCCAACAGAGCAATGGCCAAGGTCCCAGCCAGACCCCCCAGCCCCTTGAGGCCCACCCCCATCCTGAGGTTCTGAGCAGTCTCTGCAAGGAGCGCTCCCTCTTCCTCCCAACCCCTCACCACCCTGGGCCTGCCAGGGGTCTCACAGCACCCTGGGGCATTAAAAGGATCAAATCTCAGGAGAGAGAAGCTGGGTGCGGACACGTGAGGAGAACCCCAGGTTCAGAGCAGGACGAGCCCTGTGGCCTGTTCCCCCAAGGCCTTCCCCAACATCCTCACAGGGCAATTAACCATCAGCTTAAGCCCTCAGAGCCTCCTGACCAAAAACCCACTCAGTACCTGAAGTTGGTAGTCAGAACGCAGTCTCATTTAAGGCCTCTGGGAGAGATTTTGTTTAGAAAGAAAAGAAAAGCAGAGAATGGTGTACATGGGTTTATTCCACCACCCTATGGAACGGCCCCAGAGAGCTCTAAGCCAAGGGTCTGCCTCTCAGGGGACAAAGACCTTCCAAGGCCCCCAGCTAGCCCGTCCCTCACAGCCCCTTGGCAAGGTCAGTCACCCACCCACTTCTGGGTCACTCTGCCTCACTCATTGTCTCCAACTGGGAAAGGCCATGGGCCTGGCATGGGGGAGAGGCCTGAGCACCTGAGGACAGCCATGGTCTCAGGAGGCAGGCTGGCCAAGCAGGGATCCGGGAGCAGAACCCTGCACAGCGTGTGCCTGAGGACCTCTGCACCCCCATGCTGTGGGGGGCTGGCTCTACCTCTCCCACAGGCTCATCCCTGGGCACTAAGACAGCGCAGCAGGCAGGGGGTTACTCTAGCCTGGAGGCCCCACCTCACAGCCAGTCACAGAAATGTCTGCTACACAAGTAACAGAGCCACGCTGTCCTCCTGGCCCGCTTCCGCGTCCCTGTCCTCGTGGATAACGTGGCAAGCCCCAGTCCAGTGCCCTCCGGTCTCCCCTTGGCCCTCCCAGCTTGCCTGTGCCTGCCACCCCTCACCCGAGTCCCCTTCCCCGCCCCCAGGCCTGCACAGGCCTCCTGGGCCGGATGCCCCATCGGGTCTGTCATCCCCACTTCCTCCAGCTGCCAATCAGCAAACCAACAAGGGACGGGCAGGGCTGACTGGGGAGACGGGCATCTCAGCGGAACACGAGAGTCCCCCTCGGGGCAGCCTTTCCTACCACAAAGGGATGCCGCGTTCACCCCGCCTGGGATGCAGCGGGCATGGAGGTACACCAGCACCTTTCTGAGTAAACATCGGTGAGGACACCCACCCAGGGTGGCTCTTCAGCCAGGCCAGTCAGTCCTGTGCACAACCACCTTCTCCTCACCCCAGGTCCCCCTCCCGAGTGCTCCCAAGCCTGCCATATCCAGAGGCCGATGCCAGTCAACAGAGAAAAGGGAGGGGGAGCCCAGGGACCCATCCAAAAGTCACCAGAGGCCTGGTGTGGGAGTACGAAGGAGATCAAGGTTGCAATTCAAAAGAAAAGGAGATTTTTCTCATTTTTATTCTGTTCCTGCTGGCAATGGCGCTGCCCCAGGAGGCCTCAGGGGGCAAGCTGGGGAAGGGAAGTCTGGCGCAGGCAGTGGCAAAGGTTCCCCCGGCTGCCCTTTCTGGTCTGGGGGTCAGGTCGTTCCCCCACCTGGCTAAGCGCTTGCAAAGAAAGGTCCTGAAGTGAGAGACCAGTGTGGATCTTCACAGCCCCAAGCAGCAGGAATATCCACAAAAGCCCCCAAAAGTACAGGTCCTACTGGAGGGACAGAAGAGGCCAGGCTAGGAGCAGACCTGGGCCAGGCTGACAAAAAGGATGGCCTGGGCTCCTAGAACTTTCCCAAGTTCCTCCAGGGTCTCCCAGCACCATGGATCTGATCCAACTGCTTCACCTCACAGATAGGTAAACTGAGGCCTAGGAAGACTGGTCAGAGACAGAGGCAGAAAGAAAATAATCAGGAGGAAGAAGTCCAGGAAGCAGATGTTTGCGTGAAAACATCCACCCAACCCTAAAGCCCTCGTATAAACAAAAACAGCTTCAGGAAAGAGGCCCAAGCAGTGTCAACAGAGTGAATGCTGAGGAAAGGACAGTAGCTAGGGGTGAGCCTGGAGCTGCCGGACCACAGATGCCGCCAGGACGGCGGAGTGCCCAGGTACCCAGCACCCGAGGAACACTCGGATTTTACTCGACTCTATGCCTTGTGTTCTGTGTGGAGTTTCCTGACCACGAACGTGCATTCAACTGATCTACTTTTACTTTTTAAAGGCTTCAGGCAGGAGCCTCACCAACCCTCTTACCTGGATTCTTCATCTTTCCTGAGTCATGAACCGCTTTGGGCTTTGATTAAAGCTGAGGTCCCTAATCTAGGAAAAATGCATGAGTGCACAGTCATTTTGGGGGTTCAGAGGTCCCAGTTAAGGAGTCCACTGAGGATGCGCTGGCTGATGGGTTGCAGAGGCCGCTGTCCATGAGACCAGTGTAGAGAGGAGGGCAAGCTGCTCAGAGGCAGCAGGGGCTGCTATGGGGCCATGGGCAGCCCTGAGCTGGCCCAGTTATCTACCTCCTGTCATGACCCCCAAAGTAAAGCAATAGCCAGGAGGATGCTGACTACACCCCTGCCAGCACCCAGGGGTTCCGAAAGCCTGAGCAACCCCTCCACTACAGCCACATTTGCACATTTGTGCATTTGCTGCAGGCAGGAAGGCAGACACCAGGGATGGCTGCTCTCCCGCTGCCTCCCTCCTGCTCAGTTTTGGTTGCACCAAAACAAGGCATCTTTTCATCCACGGTTCCCACAACATTTCAGCGCCACACACTGCAGAGTGGATCACGTTGCTCACACCGTACCAGCACTCACAGGGCACAAGCTTTTAACTCAGTGGAGAGGGATTAGAGGTTCCGCAGATCAGAGCAGCCCTGGGGTGGGGACGCCAGCAAAGGGTAAGGAGCTTCCCGAGGGCCTCCTGACCCCTCCTGGGATCCTCCACACTCCCAGGCTTGCAGACCACTCTTCAGGGTGGGGGCACCTGCAGGAGGGCAGGCAGCATCCTGAGGGCCTCCTGACCACACACTCTGCACTGCTCCATCCAATCTGTCAGCAGAAAGAATGGGACAGGGCAGAGGCTGAAGCAGGCAGAGGCATTGGCGGCAGGCTCACCAGAAACACTTGGCCAACGGGGACAGCTCAGCAAAAGAGGGGCAGCAGGAGAACGGAAGGCTGATGGGTTGTCTGGGGTACCGGGACCTCCGGGGCCATTGACATCAGAGATCCTCTTGCCTGCCACGGCTCCCCTTACCGTCAACACTGCCTTTGCATTTCCAGAAAAAGGCAGTTTAGAAAGGTCTTTCTTCCTGATGGTCTAGTGGCTTAAAAAAGAAAAAAAAAAATAGAAGGGGCTTTCATGTGACCTTCCCAATCCACAAGGTCAGGGAAGCCTCTGTTTACGGATGAAGCCAGTGTGCCAGCCAAGTCCTAGCAGGGGACAGGCTGGGAGCTGGACTGGGGTCAGTGTGACCCCGGTCCAGCCTCTGCACGCTGTTGCTGTGATCACACTGATGTCACCCTGATGCTCCCCCCCAACATACCAGAGGCTCAGCAGGTCACAACAAGAGAGCACCGTGAAACAGCTGTGAGCAAGGGCCAAGCCCAGAGCCAGAGCCTCAGCTGCAGTGCTAACGGCCTCATCCACCAGGGATAGCCAGAGTAATGGCCGGCAGCTGGACATGTGGCTCATTTAACCCCAAGAGGTGACTGCCTGCCACAGACGCTGCCAAGGGGAGACAGCAGCACAAAGGGCAGGAGGGGAGGACGCTCAAAGCCCTAATGACAAGGCCATGGCAGTCTGCAGCCTCCCTGGGAGGGAGAGGGTGCCTCACTGGCCGGTGGCCAATCTGCCACCACCCCACCAGTTTAAAAGCCACGCTCTTTGTTTTCTGATCCTGAAGCTTTGTGGCCTTATTTCAAGAACAAGGCGCTGGTGGCTGGGAACAGTTGCCTGGGCTCTGCCGGGGAGACCCCTGGAGCTGGGCAGCCCTCTCTGGGCTTAGGTTTCCTGCCCAGACATGTGGACCCCCACATGTGCCTGCTCAAGGCTACCAGCCTCTCCTGCGTGGGCAGGCCTGGCACCCACGGCCACAGGGCATCCTCCAAGAGTCTGGCCTGGGGCTGCAGAGGCTGCCCTGCACCTCAGAGGAAGGGCAGGATTTCAGTCCATGCAGGAGGCAGGACGTGGGGGCAGGGGGGTCACCTGAGGGCCTGCCATGTGCCTTCTGTGCAGCAAGTGGTCGTGGGGCCACAACTCCAGGGACAGGGTGGTAAAGCACTGCAGTTTGCGGGAAGGTGGCAGGAAGCCCTGACTCCACGCTCAGGGAGCAGGTTCCTTTTCTTTTTCTTTTTTTTGTTTTTGAGATAGAGTTTTGCTCTTGTTGCCCAGGCTGGAATGCAATGGCACAATCTCAGCTCATGGCAACCTCCGCCTCCCAGATTCAAGCGATTCTCCTGCTTCAGCCTCCCAAGTAGCTGGGGTTACAGGCATGCATCATCACGCCCAGCTAATTTTGTATTTTTAGTAGAGTTTCACCGTGCTATCCAGGCTGGTCTCAAACTCCTGATCTCAGGTAATGCACCTGCCTCAGCCTCCCAACGTGCTGAGATGACAGGCAGGAGCCACTGATCCCCACCAGGTGTCAGGTTTCTTTCTGTGGACAAGTAGGAGTCACACAGCCCAGGGAAGAATCGTCTAGACCAGCGCTGCCCAGCAGAATTCTCTCCATGATGGAATTTTCCTTGTCTCGCTGTCAGCAGGGTGCCAGCCTGTGCAAAGGCAGGGTGGTTGGTGCAGCTGCATGTCACTTAATTGTAACAAAAGTGAACTGAAGCAGCCACATGTGGCTAGTGGACAGCACTCAGACTTCAAGCCAGGAAACCTTGACTCGGAGGCATCGTGGGTTAGGCAGGGGAGCAGACGAGTGCAGGGGAGCGAGGAAGGGGCCCAAACCCAGAAGACACAAGGTGAACAGCATAGTGACCAGTAGCAATCTGGACACCTGAGCCTCAAGGCCAAGGGGATACTCGGCTCAGCCCGGCCCCGGACCATGTGTTTTCCCCAGGGCAAGAGGGGCTGGAGAGAGTGCTGGAAGTTGCTCAGGAAGGTCCTAGGTGACCAGCACCACCCCCTTCTAGAAGACAAGCCAGGGGGACACCCAATGCCACCAGGAAGTTGGGATGAGAAGAGGCTGCGGGGCACAGCCACAGCCACCATTCCCATGGTTTGGGACTGCCCAGGCCAAGGAGCAAACATAGGGAAGGAGGTGGCCTCAGTCTCTAGGGTTTATCCCCTGGTGAAGGGGGAAGGCGGAGGGGCACAGCAGTAGACGGGAGGGGGTCTGTGTTGCTTTGGTCCAGGAAACGTGAGCCTGTTTGTGGGGAAGGAGCCAGAGGACAGACCCAAAAGGAACAAGAGAAAGGAGACAATGGCGGGGGAGGTCCCACAGGAGGGGCTGGGCCAAGGCACAGGAGAAGAGGGGAGTCTTCCTCTGCCAGCCAGGACAGAAGGCACTGAAAGAGGGAGAAACTCGCTTCTTCATGTTCTGGGGTAAGGGTGGTTGGGTGGATGGGGGGAGCGTCCCAATGTCCCAGTGACCACTGAGAGATATTAAGCAGCCAGGAAACGGAGCCTTGGCGCAGGCAATGTGGCCGGAACCTGCCACAAAGAGCCACTCCCAGAGCGGGCTCATTAGGGAGCCGGGCTGGTGCCGCACGCGGGGACAGGCGGGTGCATTCAGGGCCCCACACAATCAGGCCCTTGTGGTGGGCAGGGGAGCACCGCACTCAAGGGAGCCTCTGATTCCTAGACAAGAGTGGGCCTCCTTCTTGCCTTACAACCTGGGAGCCAACAGAAAGACAGATTTGGAAAGACAAAGAGATGCCTCCCCTGACAATGGATGGTCTATTTTTGGAAATGGGTCGACTCTTCTCCGTAGTTGCCGTTTCGGTGCCACCAGCCCTGCCTGCATCTGTCCCCTTCAAAACAGCCTAAAAAGGCCTCCACCTCACCTGCCCAGCCCTGCGAAAGGGGGTGGCGAAGGCAGCCACCTCCATGGGGATGCCTGGCAGTTGATTTGAGCTCCTGGGGTGGGGAGGTAGGGGTGCAAACTGGGTGCATCCAGGGCCCAAAGCAGCATTCCACGGCCTCGCCAAAGCCATCTCCCCGGCATCCATGCAGCACAGGTCAGCGAAGGGGCAACACAGGCAGGCCCGTTTCCTCCTCACTGCTAACAGGAGCTGACACCGGCCTCCCAACCCTGGCCAGCAGGCCCTGTGGTGCCCAGTGTGGGCGCACCCTCGCCCCTGGCTGGCCTGCTGGCAGGGCCAGTGGCTCCTCTCCAGGATCCTGGCTCTGCCGGGATCTGGTTCTGCCACCCAGCAGAACCCCCAGAGCCTTCACAGCCTCCAACGACACCAGGACCAACTGCGATCATCTCTGGGACTGGGCACAGGCACTGGTATTTTTTAAAAGTTCCCCGAGTGACAGCTAATATACAGCCACAGTTAGGAACGACTGGGAAAAGCCAAAAGGTATCGATTTTAGCAATTATTCAGGGGAAATGGGGAAGGTGGGATTGCACACATCATTACCCTCTTGGGGAGGTCTGATTTTGCTGGGGGGCGGAAGTAGCTTATTTAACTTGGTGCCAAATGCACAAATGAGAAAAGAAAGGCAGGTGGCCAAAGTGGGTCAACCACTAACTGGCACCTGGTCAATGCCTCCAGGACGCTTCACTCCAGCACTGACTGGGCATCACAACAACATTCTGGACAGGGAGAGACACAGGACAGCAAATGGAGGAATCTCGAGTCCAGGAACAAGCAGCCTTGTCCCCAGCAAACCTACACCAGGATCGAAGCTCAATGTTCTCCTCTTGCACCAAACCCAGGACTAAGTCCTTCAAGCAGAGGCAATCAGAGAGGGGAGGCAGGTGCTTCCACTGGGGCCCTGCAGGAGGGCAGGCAGCCTGGGCAGGGGTCTCGGTCTCAAACAGCGCTTAAGCTTAAGCGGGTCACCATCTCTAGGCCCCACGGTGGTACCCGTGTGGTCACAGGCAGCCACACCATCCCCACCTGCCCCAAGGCAAGGACCAACCACCAGGCAGCAGACAAAACCCGGGCTGTAGGGTATAGGAAGAGAATCCCCAGGAATATAAAAGAGCTGGTTCAAGGGACCACAGAGTGACAACAGGAGGCAGGATGGGCAGGGGAGGCCACCCCTTCCTTGGCCTCAGCCCATCCAAGCTTCCCATTTTACAGATAGCTGGGAAAATGAGGGCCCAGGGAGAAGAATGGACTTACACGTGGTTGGGTCTCAAGTGGGCTGAGCCGCTGGTTCTGTCTGGATTGTCCAAATCATAGAACAGTGGTAATCTCCCAAGACCCCCAGGCAGGGAGCATGTCAGCTGACAAGGCCACTCTGGCCCAGCAAGTGATATGTCTGCATATGTATCAGGTAGAGAGCAAGGGAAACAAAGATAGAGAAAGGCTATAAAAAGGTTACAGTTTCTAATAGGACTTCTAACGGGTAACTCTGGGTCCCCTTGGAAAAGTCCATCAGAAAAGGTTAGAGCCAGAACTGCCCACACCCTGAAGGAAAGCCCAACCCAAGGACTTCAGGGACAGCGGGAGGGGTTTCCGAGACCTCACCTGCCCTGGCCCTACTCACTGCCCCAACCCTTGTCCTGAGTCCCCACTCATCCACCACCCCGGCTGAGCCCAAGGTGCAGGAAAATGCCCACTGCATGCCTTTGCTCGGCTGTTTGTTTTGTTTTGTTTTGTTTTGTTTTGTTTTGTTTTGTTTTGTTTTGAGACGAGTCTTGCTCTGTGGCCCAGCCTGGAGCGCAGTGGTGCGATGGCTGACTGCAACCTCTTCCTCCTGGGTTCAAGAGATTCTCCTGCCTCTGCCTGCCAAGTAGCTGGGATTACAGGCACCTGCCATCACATCCAGCTAATTTCTGTATTTTTAGTAGAGACAGTGTTTTGCTATGTTGGCCAGGCTGGTCTTGAACTCCTGGCCTCAGGTGATCTGCCCAGCTCAGCTGTTCTTTCTGCGAAACCTGGTCTCTCTTCTCACCTCTCTTCTGCTTTTACTAACTCCATCTTCAAGGCCCACCTCAACTCCCAACTCAGCCACCCCTCCTCCGAGCTCCCAGCATACCTGAAGAGGTTAAGAGCCCAACCTGGGCACTTCCTGGACAGAAACGGGCATGATGAATAATCACCCCCACAAGGCAGCGGAACCAGAACATGCCGGCTGGCACAGGCTCCGGGGTTAGCTGGACTGGAGCCCCTGGCCTGGCCCAGCCCCATCCCGCCCCTGATGTGACTTGCCTCACCACCCTGGGCTTGCTCCTTAGCTGAAATGGAGACCCCAGTGGAAACTAGCAACTGTTACGGGAGACAAGCAAGAAAAAACCCAGCTGTTCTCAGCATAGTGCCAGGCACATGTTTGGTTCCATCCAAAAGACTTTTAGAACCTGCCACTCTGTGCCAAGGCTGGGAGTCAAAAGGACCAGAGCCCCAGGCTCATAAACTCCCAGATGGACAGACAGTAATGGCAGAGGGCCCCAGGCAGGCAGGGAGGGCTCCAGCACCCATGTGGCTGGCCCTGGGCAGGTAGGTCCCTGTCTTTCTCAAGTCTCTTAGTGCCTTAGGACTACTTGCTGTTTGCTCAGGGGGTTCTGGCTCTCCCAGGCATGGAGAGATGGTATCTACTCTCAGATACCATCAGCCGCAGATACACAGTCTACTCAAGAGCTTTTCCAGGCAGAGAGGGGAAGACCCGACAGCAAATGTGCACTTGGGCTCTGAGACACACCCCACATTACAAGCGGGAAGGGAAAATGCCCAGCTTTGAATTGAGGAAATGGCAGAATGTCTCTGCCATTGAGGAATCAGGAAGAAGGAAACGAAATCAAACCCTCACTTCCTCCATCCACATTAAGTAAACAATGCTCCACACCTCTGTTTGAACAGCATACGTAAGGCAAACCCAAGCACACACGGGCAATCAATACAATCCTGGTCTTCTTTCTGCCCTGCTCCCCCAAGAGCTGAAGGCCAGCGGTGAGCTGCTGAAGACCAGGCACCCATCCCCAAGTGACCCAGCTCCAGGCCTGCCCAGGACCCTCTGTGTGGGGGGACAGGGGATGTGTGAGTGACCAATCCTGGATGCCTGCTTAAGGGAGGGGGACCATTCCTGACATCTTGTGATCAAAGAAGCATCAAGTCCCTTCAGCAGACAAGTTTCTTCCTCTGTCCCCAAGCCTTTGGGGATGCCACTAGGGTCTCTTGCTATCATGTAGCAGGGAGATGAGAATTTTCAACCCTAGAGCGGTCCCTGCCTGGATCCCAGATGCTGATCCCAACCACCTTAGTGGTAGGGGAGGGAGTGGGGGGGGAGGGGGCAGCATCAATGCTGGGGATGGAGGGTAGGACCGCACAGCGGCCACCTGGTAATACCAGCATCTCCCACAGATGCTGTCCTGCCTGAGCCCACCCAAGTGCTCAGGACGCCTGCCCTAGAGGTCAGAAGTCATGAGAAGGCAATAGCTGGGAGCAGGACTTTGGAGCAGGCTCGCCAGGTCTGGAACCTACAGAGAAGGTTCTGTCCTGTGGCCACTCTCCTGGCCAGGACCCTCCTCCCAAGAGAGGCCCCCAGCTTCTGCCCCTGCTA
Source organism: Cebus imitator (assembly GCF_001604975.1). Classification (NCBI taxonomy): domain Eukaryota; kingdom Metazoa; phylum Chordata; class Mammalia; order Primates; family Cebidae; genus Cebus; species Cebus imitator. Next base: position 3,805,630 of record NW_016107367.1, on the reverse strand, counting down.
TCCCCAGCCCAGCCCAGCCCACACCAAGTGATGCCCCAGAACCACCACCCCCCAAGCCAGACTCAAGGAATCACTGTGCGGGGGGCACTCTGACCTCAGAGGCAGTCTGAGTGAATGCTCAGTGAAGTCCGCTGACACTTCCCTTCCTCCTAAGAGCAAATTAACTCACTTGACAGTGAGGTCAAGTCCCGCTTCCTGCCTGGCTGACAACCCAGCCCTGCCCTCCCGCCCCCAACAATTCTCACCCAGATTCCCAGAGCTGTCTGGGGTGTCCACAAGTCCCACCCTCAGTGGATTCAGGAGTGCCCCTTCTGAGTGTCTACACACCCTCCCCTGCCACAGTGCTCCCCAACCCGGGAGGCAACACAGTCCACGGGGGCCATCTTGCTTGTGGACACTGATGTCTGAAAAGCTGGGACGTTGGGGTCTGTCCTGTGGGGCTGCACACAGCACAAGCCCCCCTAAGGGCTATCTCCCCACATGCATCCTGGGTCCACCTTGCAGGCCCCAGGTTCTCAATGCCATGCTCCAGACCTCACTTCCAGGCTTCAGCCATTCTTACTCCTGCCTAGAATGCCGGCTCCCTCAACTAGACTAGGACTCAACTGGCTCTGCCCCTAGACTGGCACAGCGTTTGGCAGTGGATGTCCCACCACCATCCAGGGGAGGCAGATCCACAGAGGCCAGGAAATAATGCAAGTACATGGAACCCATCCTTTAAGGGCCAGTTCTAGGATCAAGGCCTTGTCAGCCTCAGGATACAGATGAATAACAGAGGCTTAGAGGTTCAGGAAGCTGCTGCGGTCATAAAGCAGGTTGCAAGGCCAAGATTCAGCCAGGGGTCTCTGACCCTGGAGCCAGACCACTAACCAGAGGGCCACACTGCCCCCAGCATGCCCAGTGCCAAGTGCAGCAGGGGGAGAAAGGGGCTTCACACATCAGGAGCTGCCACACTGCACAGGCTACGCTATCATTCATTACACACCCTCCTCCCTCAACACAAAGGCTGGTAACATTTTCCCACTTTGCAGATGAGAAAGCAGAGCCCCGTGGAGGCTCAGGAACTTCCTAACAGACTTCCAATTCTCTGCACAAATGAAGGCCACGGGCTCGGATTGGAAAATCCCCACGGGTGGAAAACGGATTAAGAGCAATAACTGATTTCCTTGCGTATCAAGTGCTGGTCTGGGAACTTGGAGCCGGGTCTGAGCAAGAGTGCTGGTATGGTGACCACTGTGGTCGGAAGCCAGCCTCAGGCATAAGTGAGGGGTAGAGGCACAGCCCCCGCAGGCTTCACCCCTCCTTCATGCCAGGACGCAGGGAGGCAGGAATGAAGCCCAGGGCCTGGCGTCCTGGGAGGAGGTGCCCTGTGGCAGAGGTCACCACTCCCCTGGCACTCCCTGGGCAGTGGGCACAGGGCCACAGGCTCAGAACTCTGACACAGGGACCCAAGACACAACCCAGGCCCCCCCTCCAGCCCCACAGGACCCAGAGCAAGTCACTGCACCACCACTCCAAGCCCCAGTTTCCCCACCTAAGGTACAGAGATGCCGAGGTCTGCCTCCTGGGACCATTTGGAAGCTCTGAACAGAATGGAGTTGGGACTGGGATGATCTTTGTGGCAAACTGCGAAGCGCTTGGCAGAGCTCACCCACCCCTGGGTCATCTGCCTGGGAGCCTCTCAAGGCTAGCCCTCCTTTTTGAGGCCCAGCATCCTAAGGCCATTGATGGATCCCTTGGGACAGGCTGGGGAAGGAGGGGGAAAGGCTTACCTAACCCACCCCATTGTCTTCACTGACCTTTGCTCCTGGGACTGGCTGGGTTTAGGAAAAGCAGCCTTCTTAGTGAAGCTGCTGCACAGAAAAGCCCTATTCAGAGTCAGCATGCTCTGTCTTTTTTTAAAGGCCCAGACCACCCCATTCCATCCTCCCTCTTAAGCCAACAAAAAACAACAGCAAGAGAAAAAACCTGTCCCATTTTGAGAAGCTCAAAACATTAGTCCAAACTTTAAAACATAAATGGGGCTTATCCACAGGCTTGGTAGAAGTTCTGGTTCCTCTGTGCTGCTGAAGGGGAGTGGGCCATGGAGGGGAGGTAATCTGGGGAGGGGAGCAATCGCCTGGGGATGGGCGGGAGGGGGGCTTGGTGCCTGTGGTGGGCACACGGTACAGAGGAGGGGCAGGTGGAAAAAGAACTGAAATTTGTTTGGTTTGAAAATCCTATGAGTTCATGAAGGAGAACCTGACTTTCTGGTGTCTGGGGTTCTCCTGCCTCCATGTGCCACACTGGATTAGAGCACAGCACACCCTAGTCCCAAGTCCAGTCAGCCCCGACCAGACCTCTATCAAAGGTAGCCAAGGCCAAGTGCAGCAGCTCACGTCTGTAATGTCAGCACTTTGGGAGGCCCAGGCAGGAGAGCCGCTTGAGCCCAGTGATCGAGACCAACCTGGGCAACATAGTGAGACCCTGTTTTTATTTATTTATTTATTTATTTATTTATCTACAAAAAATACAAAAATTAGCTGGGCACGGTGGCACATGCCTGTCATCCCAGTAGCTTCAGGAAGCTGAGGCAAGGGGATTACTGGAGCTCAGGAGGTTGAGGCTGCAGCAAACCATGATACTGTCACTGCACTCTAGTGTGGGTGACAAGTGAGACCCTGTCTCAAA
>NW_016107367.1:3781013-3802890 GCF_001604975.1 Cebus imitator | reverse complement strand
AAAAAAAAAAAAAAAAAAAAAAAAAGCCAGCCAAGGAGAAAAGCCTATTTGCATGTGCATAACCAGGCCTGCCAGGCCAGCCTCAGCCAGGGGCTGCCTTGCATACAGATGGGCCACCTCCCACCTCAACCACTGGAGTCCTCCCAGGGCACCCAGCCGGGCTGCAACTGCCACCAGCTCCCCAGAAAGGACGGTAGGGCCACTGTCCCCACTAGCTCATCAGCAAATGTGTCCACACAAGGGGCTTGGATGCAAAATTCAGGTGAGCAGTCCAAACAGCCAGCAGTTTTGAAGAGGAAACCAAGGTCTGTTGGGTGAACCCCCAAGGACTGTACAGCAGGCAAAACTTACTGTGTGTAGATCCTGACCACACTCAACCTTGTGTAGATAATGGGGCACTGTGGGTTCTGTCCACCTTACAGAAGAGGCACAGAGTGGGGCTTGGCCAGTTAATAGCTTGCCCAATATACATGGAGGAGCTGAGATTCAGACTGAAGTCAGCCTCGGCCTCTGGGTAATGGGGTTATCAGCCATCTGCTCAATGGTCACCGATAAGGAAGTGACACTTCCCAGCATGGGAGAAAGAGGGCAAACCTGGGTCAGGAATCAAGAATAGGGAGTCACCAGTGTCCCCTGATTAACAGTAACAGCAAACATGACAACAGGCTAAAAGCACAACAGTTTTAGACCCATACCCTGAACGGGAGATGATCCCGGCAGCAAACCCACCCAGGACAGACACTGCCAGTCAGCCACCTTCCCAGGCAAGGCTAGGAGGCCCTCTAAGCCTTGCTTAGAGGGACAATACTGCTTCCCCAGGGTTCCTGGGAGGAGCTAAGACCAAGCATAGAAGGCGCAGGCCTGGTGTGTGACCCCACTTTAGACACCACCCAGACCCGTTATCTCCTTCAGCTCAGGGGCAATCTTTGCTCAACTTAAAGCTACACGTCTCAGGATAGAAAAGCCTGCTTTCACTAGGCAAGGTGGCTCATGCCTCTAATCACAGCTACTCGGGAGGCTGAGCTGGGAGGATCACTTAAGCCTGGGAGGCTGAGGCTGTAGTGAGCCATGAGTGTGCCACTGTACTCCAGCCTGTGTGACAGAGTGACACCCTAGTTCGAAAAAAAAGGAAAAGCTCAGTTTTCAAGAGAAGGACCTTTCCTGGTTCCAAGCATTCTGTTTATATTAGTGGGACAACCTCTCAAGGCCACACGTGGCTTTAAGAAACAAAACTGCATAAGAAGAATTCCTTCTGTAACTGAAATTAATAATAATAATGCTGAATTTTCATTTTACCCCAAAGCAAAGGTTTGCTGCCACATCTGCAGCAGTCCTGTGCTAAGCGGACCTGGGAGAGGATGGGTTCTGTGGAAAACCCTATACTTCACCCCCCACTGGCCCCCAGTGGGGCAGAAAACTCTGTCCAGCCTGGTCCTCCACTCCTGCATTATTCACTGTCGCAGCTGCCACGCTGAGCCAGGCTGAGCCAGATCAGGTGCATCTCCTGGCCCAAAACACAACAGAGCCTTTCCTGCAAGTAGGCTCTGAACACTCCAGCCCTCCAGTGTCCTGCAGAGAGGCACTCTAGCCAAGTGTCATTGATGACGCAGCTAAAAACCAGAAACATTTCATTTTCCAGCCATGAGACTGCAGCAATTTGCTCCTTTGTACTGCACTTGGGGAAACTGAGGCCCAGATAACTGACCCTTCAAAAGGATGGTGAGGTCAAAGAGACTGAGGTGCTCTAAACAGCTCCAACAAATTAAACCACCAGAACTTGCCCTAGTCACACTGGCCTGAAACAGCCCGCAGTGGGAGGTGGGGGTGGATACAGTGTTACAAAGAGAAACCCGAGTTGTAGCCATAGATTGCTAATCAGTAACAAAATATCCCTCTAAACCCAGTCCTGCCCTGAACCTACAGACCCAGGATGGTAAATAAAGGAAAAATATGCTGCACTGCCCCCTGCCCCAGCTCCACGGGTACGGTTCCCACCCCAGCCCCCACCCCAACACGCCTGCAGAGGCCACTTGGCCACCAAACCAAGGAGAAAACAGCCCTCCCCAGCTCAGGCTGAGGGGTTCTGGGGAGGGAAGAGACTTTCTCTGAATTAGGAAAGGCTTTAAAAGGAACCAGAAAGGACTGTTGATTCTCCATCATCAGGCAAAAAGTTCAGGCAGCTGCAACTACCACCAGAACTAGAAGCCAAGCTACCAAAAGTGTGAATACCAGGGAGGCCCCAGATCCTCCGCAGGGACCAGAAAGCCCGCAGGCAGGCAGCAGCAGGACTGGGCAGGGGGCTGGGAGGGGGCGCAGGCGGCAGGATCCCACAGCCCCAAGCTGGGGCTACCCTCTGCACTGGGCGCAGCAGGAACATGGGCATGGAAGACAGCCGCTGAGTTTTCCAGAGACCAAAGGTCCTCCCACCCACACCCTGGTCGCAGACGACCACGGCACTTCCTGTAAGGCGATCAACAGTTTACAAATCCCTTCAGAAGGTTTATCTCCGCCTCAAACCCATGAGGCAGAGGTCATCATCTCCATTTTACAGACAAAGAAACTGAGGCACGCAGAGGAGAAAAGTTAGGATCCGTTCCAAATACATCTCCCTAGGAAAAGTCTTAGAGCCTTGGCTGAGAAAGGTCCTGGGACCAGAAGGGCAGAATTTATGGCAAACCAGAAAGGTTCTTTGCCTCAGGCCTCTTCCCAGGTGCCTCTGGGTCTCAAGGCGGCTGCCTGTGCTCCTTCCCAATCCCCACGCCTTACTGCAGAACTCCAGCCACTGCGCACACGTGGACACTGTTTGGTTTGGAGGACACCTGTTGCTGCAAGAGGGGAAATTCACTTGCGCTCAAGGGGCCTTGTATTCTTTTCTGTTTAGAACTTTCCGCTGCTGGGCAAGGATTTCTAAGGCTGGGATGAGGCGCCCACCGCCAGCCCAGCAGTGCCAGACGCTAATTTTGGCAACTACGCCTGAGGGAAATTTTACTGGGACCGGACCGGCTGCAGGTTCTGAGCTGGACAGAAACACGCTTCACCACTGGAATGGCCCACCACCGCCCAAAGCCGAACTTCGGGTGGGTGCGGGATCCCCTGGCCCAGGATCCATGACAGCTGGAGAAGGGGTCTGGAGTGGCGGCTGCACGAGTGGGACGGCCGGGGACCACATCCTCTCGTCACGCCTGGGCCCAGCCTTCATCTCAGGCTGGCGAAGGGGCTGCAGCCCGGGAAACCCGCGCCGCCCGGCCCCTGCAGTCCTTACCGTGCAGGCCGTTGGGGATGCTGCGGTGGTGCGGCGGCGCCGACAGGTCGTCCAGGGACCGACGTGTGGCTCCTGCCTTGCCGTCGGGGGCCTTGTGCGGCCCGGGGGGCAGCAGCGGGGGTGGGACGTGGTGGTGGTGGTCCGGGCTGCCGCCGCTGCCCGCACTGGACGTACTGCTGCCGTCGCCCACGTCGCGGGCCCCCGCGCCCGGCGCGCCACCAGCCAGGGGCCCGCTCAGGCTGGCCTGGCTGTCGATGGAGCTGCGGGAGCCGGCGCCGCCGCCGCCGCTCCCTCCGCCGCCCGCACCCCCCGCCGCCGCCAGTGCCGCGCGCTCCTCGTCCAGCAGCAGCACCAGTTCCTTGAGCTCCAGGTTCTCGCGCAGCAGGGCCTCCTGGCGCGCTTCGAGCTCGCGCAGCTTCTGCTGCGAGCGGGCCACCTCGTGCCACACGGCGCCGGCCGCGTGGCGCCCGAAGCGCTGCCACTCGCGCGCCAGCTTGCGCCCCTTCTGCCGGTCGTCGTCGAGGAAGCAACAGAGCTCGCGCAGCTCCTGGTTGTCGTCCTGCAGCCGCTGGTTCACGTCCTTGAGGCCGCGGATCTCCAGCAGGTGTTGCTGCAGCCGCCGGTTCACGTCGCGCATCAGGCCGCCGTGCTCCAGCATGAGGCCCACCTTCTCGCCCTCCGCGCGCCGCAGCCGCCGCGCCAGCTCCTCCTTGCTCCAGCGCAGCAGCTCCTCGTCCGGCACCTGGCTCAGCTCCTCCGACGCCGCCGCCGCCGTCGCTGCGGGCTTCGCCATGGCGGGGCCGTCACCGCGGCATCGCCCTCGCCCTCGCCCGGCCGGCGCTCCCAGCGCCGGGGCTCCGCTGGGCCGGTCCGCGTGCGGGCGGGGGGCGGCCGGGGGCGCGTGCGGCCCGCCCCACGCCGCCTCGCGCGCCCTCTCGCCGCGCCCGCCGGGGCTGCCCGGGATCCCGCGCGCCTCGGGGCTGAGCGAGCGGAGGCGGCTGCTGCGTCGGCGGCCAAGGTGCCGGGCTCTCTCCCCGCTGTGGAGAGGCAGGCGGAGGCCCGCCCCCGGCCCCGCTCCCGGAGGCCCCGCCGCCCCGCCCACTGCGGGCGGGGAGTGGGCGGGGATCCAAGGCCCGACCCCGCCCCCGAGGGCGACTGGGGAGCCGAGGAGCGGCCCCCGCCGTCCCTCCGCGGGGTGCGCCCGCCCGGCCGGAGCCCTCTCAGAGGCGCGTTCCGGCTGCGGTCCCGCCCTCCAGCCCGTGCGATTGGGCCGCTCCGGGGGTGTGCGGGAGGGGCGGGGCGCGCGCGGGGGAGTCGCGGCAGTGGTACGGTCCATCCGCGGGGTTTCCGACCCCCGCCCGCAGCCGGCTCCCGGCGGTTCAAGTTTCTGCGCCCGGAGGACGCGGCCTTGGCCAATCCCAGGGCTACAGGGCGCTTTTAAAATGCAGGTACGGCTGCAGGGAGGGGGACGGTGGGAAAGGTAGGGCCGGGCTTCCCTTAAAGGCGACGCGCGGAAATGGCAGTCGAGCCCCCTTCCCCGGCCCGCGTCCCCCGCCCTCCTCCCTTTCCCCAGATAAACAAATACCCATGATCTGGGCGACGGCGCCCCTTCCCCCTCCCGGGGGCACCAGAGTTCAGGGCAGCCTGAGACACCGCGAACAATAGGACTGTGACTGGGGGGTCGCTCTCCCCCGCGGCAGGACGGCTCTTTGTCCCCTTCCCTGCCCCCAGGCTCCTCCGCCCCCGTCTCCACCCGGGTCCCCTGCCGGAGCGCGCGGCGGGGCTGCGTCTCCACTCCCAGCCCAGGGCTGAGCCGACCTCCGGCGTCCTCGCCCCGACAGGGCCAGGGCCTTGCCAGCCGCGTCCCGCAGCTCGGTGTCCGTACTCTCTGCCCCGATGGGGCGAGGGCTCCGGGAACCTCCACGTGCCCGAAGCGGCGCTCGGAGCCCCACTCCCCCTCCTCCCACTCGACCGCTAAATCCCTGGGATTCGGGAGATAATCTGCGATTCGCGGGGTGGAAACCACTGAGAAGGGTGGGAAGGTCTCCCACCGGGGCCTGAAAGCTGGGATCCGGGGGCGCCGAGCCGGCGTCAGAACTCCCTCCCCACCGGCGGCCTCGCCGGACCCCCGGGCTTCCCACTGCCTGTAAGTCTGTGTTGTTATCCTCTGGTCCCCAAAGCGCTTTTACGGCGCGTCTGCCGCCAGCGGGCTGAGGGGGGTGTCCCTCCCCCGGAACCTGCAACGAGATCAAACCCGCGCACGCGACAGTGAGCGGCCCACGGCCTGGAGCGCGCGCCCGCGCAGCAGCTGATGCCCCATTTACAGTTGCTAAGCCGTTCATTCAGCTGTGTACTCGACGCCTACTCGCGCGGGGCCTGCTCCAGCCCCGGGGGATTCTGCAGGGCTCGAACAGCAGAGGCCACTGCCCTCTGCGGGGAACTTGGCGTTCTGGGAGCAGGAGGGGGAGAAGACAGAGGAACTAGATCACGAGGAGACTGCCTTATGTGTTGTGCGGGGCATTCAGTCGAACTGCTGTCACAGAAAACATAATCAGTTACTTTAGATCCCGCGGTCAGGGAGGGATTCAGGAGGCACAGCTAAGCTGAAGTGTGATTGGGAAGGTACAAAGATAAGGGGAAAGGGAAGCCAGGCGGCGCAACAGCCGTGCAAGGCCCTAGGGCTGGCCTGTTAGGGGCCTGTTCCAGGGGGCCAATGGGTCTGGGGGTGGGCCAGGGAAGAGGCGTGAGAGATGAGGTCAGAGGTCATAGGGGCCAGATCATGATTCCAAGGCATGCTGAGGAGGCAGTGGGGGTTTTAGCAGAGAAGCAACATGACCTGGTTTATCTTTTTTTTTTTTGTTTTTTTGTTTTTTGGAGATGGAGTCTTGCTCTGTCCCCAGGCTGGAGTGTAATGGCAAGATCCCCGCTCACTGCAACCTCTGCCTCCTGAGTTCAAACGATTCTCCTGCCTCAGCCTTCCCAGTAGCTGGGACTACAGGTGCCCGCTACCAGGCCTGGCTAATTTTTAGTAGAGATGGGGTTTCACCATACTGACTAGGCTGGTCTTTTAACTCCTGACCTTGTGATCCTCCTGCCTGGGCCTCCCAAAGTAGTGGGATTACAGGCATGAGCCACCGCGCCCGGCCTAGTTTACCTTTTAAGAGGCTCACCCTGGCCCGTGTGTGGAGAATAGATGGGGGGAGTACACAGAGAGGTCCAGATTCAATATCTCATCTCCCACCTGCTTGCTGCTCGCCCCTCTCCATACAGATGGTCAGGAGAGGGTGGTGGGGAGAGGATGGGCAGAGCACAGCTTCCAGGGTTAAACCCAGAGGTGCTGAGGGTCTCCCAGGCTCTGCCCAAGTGAGCCAGTCCCTGAGGGGAGGGGACATCCTCCCCTCTGAGGCACTGCTCTGCTGGCCCAGCACAGCTCAGTTTGGGTTTAGAAAGGGAGGGACTTTCAGCTTCTGCGGTGGGGAGCCCAGGGTCTGTCTTTACCCCCAGGAAGCCACATTAACTTCAAGGAGCTCCTTGCAGGCCCCCTGCAGAATGAAACCTGTACACAGAGTTGCTCCTGGGAGATCGAAGGGTAAACGCTGAGTACACCGCAGGAAAAACCCACTGGCTCACCAGGAAAGTTGCTGAGAGAGCACTGTCCCTGGTGAGAAGCCCCTCCCCATCCGTGCTTGGCCCCAGGTGGTTCCTGGAGCTTCTTATCTCTGCCCCCTGACCCTCCAGGGCTGGCAGCTTCCGCTGAACTTCCAAGAAAAAAACGAAGCCTCTATCTAGATGGGGTTTGTTTGCATCATCTACACACTGTGTGGACCAAGGATCAAGATTCCCCTGTGGAGTCTGATAGCTTTGCTTACATCCTCAGGGTAGAACAAAGACAAGGTGCTAGTGGTGGTGTCACTGGGTGGCTTAAGGGGGGGTCTCTCTGCTTCCTACACCAGGGCTGGGAATTCTTGGGCAGCACAGCATGGGACAGAGGAGGTGAGAGGCCCAGGGCTGAAACAGGGTCCTGAAGGCCCAGGCCAGAGCCCCCTCCCTGAGGGCTCATATCTCAGGGTCCAGCAGTGGGTGCCACGCCCCCTAGAGTACTCACAGCCCAACAGAACCAGGATCCCAAAATATCATGTGACTGCCTTTTCTTTTCTTTTTTCTTTTTTTTTTTTTTTGAGACAGGGTCTCACTCTGTCTCTCTGGCTGGAGTGCAGTGGCACAATCTGGCTCAGTGCAGCCTCAGCCTCCAGGCTCAAGAGATCCTCCCGCCTCAGCCTCCTGAGTAGCTAGGATCACCACTATGCCTGGCTAATTCCACCCCCCCCACACACACACACACACCCCACCCCCGTAGAGACAGGATCTCACTATGTTTCCCAGGCTGGTCTCAAACTCCTGGGCACACGCGATCCCAACCTCCTGCCTCAATGACTTTGCTTTTTAAGCCCCTTGGTCATGACAACTCTGCTTTGTTATGAAAACAGTAAAAGCAAATCATGGTGCTCTCACACAGTCATACTCTAGATGCCCAGGAAAAGTCGTTGTGAGTCTTTTAAAAAATAAAGGTGCCTCACCAACATTCCCCCCATACCCCTTTTTTAAAGAATCTCTCAGGATGTGTGTGTTCATTTAGAGCCACATGCATTTGTGAGAGCCAGCTGGGGCTGAGACCAGGTACGCTAACACGTGGTAGATGCTAACACGTGGTAGACAAAATACTCCAAAACCTAGGGTCCGTAGGGGGCTGCTGGTGCAAGCTGGTGACAAGCAGAGTGTGCCCCCCGCTTTCAGTGGGAATAGGCTTCTTTATTATTTTCTGTGGCTGGGGCTCTGAGCTCCAGCCCCAGAGGCAGTACCATTTGGTGTTTGCTGAGTGAATGTCAGACCTCTCAGTGTATGACAGATTGAATTTGAGGCCTTCATTTTGAAGGTGAGGAAAACAGAGCCCTGGAAGGGAGATGCCTGGCCCAAGATCACTTTCATTCATTAGCACACTGAACATAGAGGAAATCTATGAGTATATATGCATTTATGCACAAACACATTTAAATTGGCATGTATATAGGCATTGCAATGCATTGTGGTAAGTACTGCAAACGAGAATGGGCAGGAACACATCATTACAGAGTATCTCAGGCACTGGGAGTAGCTTCCTAGAGGAGATGAATCTTGAAGGCGTTTGTCATATTGTGGGTGGGGAGGACGCTCAGGTGGAGGAAACAGTACAAGCAAAGGCCTAGAGGTGAGCAGGTGAGGGGTGTGGAGAGACGCAGTCACACATCTGGGGTGTCCAGGAGGGAACAGCAGGGCAGGGTAAGTCAGGAAGAGGTTGAGCGATGGATCTGAGTGGAGAAGGGCCTTGTAAGCCTCAGAAGGAAGCTAGGCCTTTCCCTGGGGGCTCTGATAGCCAATAATAATAGCGATGACAACAGCAATGACCAACACCACCTGCCACTTATCCTGGACCCAGTAAATGCCAAGGATTCTAACCTGCCCTCTTTGGAGGGTTATCTTATACCTATGTAAAGTGTCATTAGCCCTTCAAGGATTGAACGTGGGTTCTTGTCGACTGGTTGTTTGCCTCCACAAAGCTCAGGTCATTGGGCGTGAATTTACAGGCAGTGTTCAGAGGCTTGTGGACACTCACGGACTCTGGTGTGGTCAACAGAGTGTTTGGTGGTAGCTGAATCTGTTTTGGGACAGTGAGGGGATAGCAGCTGGTCACATCTGGGCCAGACTATGAGGTATCATCCTGAAAGGCTACCCAGCAGCAAGAAGCCAAGGTCCACTGAAAAGTGGTTAAGTGTCACTAATATGGACAGCGTTGACTGTGCCCTTTCTAGGTACCCAGCATGTGCTAGAGTTTCACAGATTGCCTCACTGAATCCTCACTGATGCAGTAAGAACGCTCTGTTCCCATTTTACAGAGTAGGAAACTGAGGCTCACACAGGCTAAGTCACTTGCCCAAGGTCACGTGGCTAGCAAGTGGCTGAACCAGGATTTGAACCCAGAACCATATGAGCTCGGGAGCATACCTGACCCCATAGACTACTCTCTCCCGTACCTCAGTTTCCCTTCTCAAGGAGGAGGAATGGAGGGGATGCTCTGTGATGTCTCTTCCACTGTGACTCTGGTTCTGTGACGCTGGGTGTCTCAAGGCACATGAACCCATTTCCTGCCACTTTTCCACATTGTGACCAAGCCTCAGTGACTCTGGCGCCTCTGGATGGCACCTGTGGTCAGAGCTTTCCGGCTATTTCTGCTGATAGATCACTGCATGTCATTAGCTCAGTCTCCCGGCAACTCCATCACTATCTTGCTGGGTAGCCCTAGGCCAGTCCTTTACCCTCTCAGAGCCCCAGTTTTCTCATCCAAGCCTTTCCTGACAAAGCTAGTGTGAAGCACCTGACAGAGCTCATGCAACGTTCCGGGGAAGGGAGCCGTGCTTCCTCTCCCATCCTCTGCACCAGGACTCTTGCCATGAGGATATTTATACCCATTTTCCAGAGGCAAACACTGAGGTCCAGTGAAACAGGATTGTCCTGGAAACCCCATGCTTGCCCCTGGCAAACTGGGCTACAAAGGATTCTGAGTATGGCCCTGGGCTGCCACCTTCTTCCTTTTCAGGTGGGTCGAGCCCAGAATATGGGGATACTCAAGAACACAGAGTTGAGAGGTCATGTGTCTCAACTCCCACGTTTATAGTGGGGAGACTGCATGAAGCTGGGACTACCAGTTTGCCTAGATGTTGGGCCCCTGGGAGCAGCAGTGAGAGGGCGAGGGGAGGATGGGTTCCTTCACTGCCACAGTTAACCAGTGTTCCTTTCTGGAGCACAGGACGGCTGCCTAGAACCTCTGCTGTTGCAGGGCGCTGGGTGAAGCCGAAGCCCAAAGGGCCTCACGTGTTGGCAAAAAGCCTCAAGTATAAGCTGATGGCAGTGGGGAGCCACAGGAAGGCTTATAGCAGAAGAGAGATCTGGCCAGACTTGTGTGTGTGATTAGAGAGCATCCAACAGGAGGTTTCAGGGGATGGCCCACCGAGGCCAGCAGACAGCGAGAAGGCTTCGAAGCCAGGCAGGCCAGAGCCAGAGCCAAGTGGGAATAGAAATAAAGAGACGGATGGGGTCTGTCAGCATCTGAACTCCTCCCTTTCCATGACTTCCCAGCCAGAGCCATGGAAATTCCCCTCCCGCTTCAGCTGCCAGCATCTCCTCACACCATCGCCTGATGGAACAAGCTAAGAGGGAGGCTCAACATGCAGGGGAAACAGAGTCAGGGGAGTTCTTCGGAGGGCTGGCTATCACCTCAATGCACTTAACATTACTGTTATGATGAACTGCTTCATATTAAAAAGAACACTAAGAAACATATGCCTGGGAGCCCACTGCCCAGACTAAAGAATCACTACTTCTGCTTCTGATGCTCCTGCAGTCCCTCCTGCTCAAAGGTCCCGGCCTTCCCTGACCCCAGGGTATCCAGGAACCTCAATGTTATGTTGGTAATTCCTGTGCTTTCAGCTTACCGTATTTCTCCCTTATAAAATAGTGTTTGGACAAGGCATGGTGGTTCACGCCTGTAATCCCAGCACTTTAGGAGGCCGAGGTAGGCAGATCACTTGAGGTCAGAAGTTTGAGGCCAGCCTGGCCAACATAGCAAAACCCCCATCTCCACCCAAAATACAAAAATTAGCTGGGTGTGGTGGCAGGTGCCTGTAATCCCAGCTACTGAGGAGGCTGAGGCAGGAGAATGGGTTGAACCTGGGAGGCAGAGGTTGCAGTGAGCAGAGATCACACCACTGCACTCCAGCCTGGATGACAGAGCAAGACTCCATCTCAAAAAAAAAAAAAGATAATGTGTCCATGCACAGTGGCTCACGCCTGTAATCCCAGCACTTTGGGAGGCCAAGGTGGGAGGATCACAAGGTCAAGACATGGAGACCATCCTGGTCAACACGGTGAAACCCTGTCTCTACTAAAAATATGAAAATTAGCCGGGCGTGGTGGCACAAGCCTGGAATGCCAGCTACTCAGGAGGCTGAGGCAGGAGAATCGCTTGAACCCGGGAGGTGGAAGTTGCAGTGAGCCAAGATCACACCACTACACTCCGGCCTGGTGACACAGCAAGACTCCATCTCAAAAAAAAAAAAAAGGAAAAAGGATAATGTTTGATTTTGCATGCTTTGAACATGATACTTGATACATGAACACATGATACTTCATGTGTTTATTTGCAGTATGCTTCTGCATTCACTGTGTTGGCACGTAGCTGGAGTTCATTCATTTTCAGAGGCCTCTAGCAAGATTGCTCACCCTCAGCATGGTTGTGAGGGGCTATCCTGTGCAATGCAGGGCGTTCACCAGCAGCCCTGGCCTGCACGCATTCCGTGGGAGTAGCACTCCTGCCACCATATTTAAAAATTAAAAATACAAGGGCCGGGCGTGGTGGCTCAAGCCTGCAATCCCAGCACTTTGGGAGGCTGAGGCGGATGGATCACGAGGTCAAGAGATTGAGACTATCCTGGTCAACACGGTGAAACGCCGTCTCTACTAAAAAAAATACAAAAAATTAGCTGGGCATGGTGGCGCGTGCCTGTAGTCCCAGCTACTCAGGAGGCTGAGGCAGGAGAATTGCCTGAACCCAGGAGGCGGAGGTTGCGGTGAGCCGAGATCGCGCCATTGCACTCCAGCCTGGGTAACAAGAGCGAAACTCCGTCCCAAAAAAAAAAAAAAAATTAAAAATATTTTCACACATTGACGAATTGCCCTTGGCTAAGAACCGCTGCTATCTTAGATCCATTGCACGCATATTTTACCTTTACTTTTCTCCTGTTGAAGGACATTTGTTTGGTGATGTCTGAGGTTGTCACTCTGGTGGGCAAAGTTGTTTGTATTTTCCTTAACTAGCTTTGTCTTTCTTTTCTTTCTTTTTTTTTTTGAGATGGGGTCTCACTCCCCCAGGCTGGAGTGAAATGGCATGGTCTCAGCTCACTGCAACCTCCACCTCCCAGGTTCAAGCAATTGTCCTGCCTCAGCCTCCTGAGTAGCTGGGATTACAGGTGTGTGCCAGCACGCCCAGTTAATTTTTGTATTTTTATAGAGACGGGGTTTCACCCTGTTGGCCAGGCTGATCTTGAACTCCTGACCTCAGGTGATCCGCCCGCCTCAGCCTCCCAAAGTGCTGGGATTACAGGTGTGAGCCACCTGAGCCACCGTGCCTGGCCTGCTTTGTCTTTCTTGAGGCTCTGTATTAGTTCATTCTCACCTGCTGTGAAGAAATATCCAACACTGGGTAATTTACAAAAGAAAGATGTTTGGTTGACTCACAGTTCCACATCGTGGGGAAGCCTCAGGAAACTTAACAGTTACAGTGGCAGGAGAGAGAACAAGAGCCCAGCGATGGGGAGAGCCCCCTATAAAACCATCAGATCTCGTAAGAACTCACTAACTATAAGGGAAACCACCCCTATGATTCAACTATCTCCACCTTGCCCACCCTTGATACGTGGGGATTACTACAATTCAAGGTGAGATGTGGAGGAACAGCCAAACCATATCAGGCTCTCAGGCTCTCAAAGCACGAGAGAAGCCCAAGCCAAATTTCATCCTGGAGCTGCCCCAAGCATTAGGAAGAAAAACCAGAAGAAGAGGAAGCAGCACAGCAGGTTGACTCACTTGGGATTTAATTGAAGTGTTTGTATTAATCAAAGTGATGCTTTCACACGTACACAAATACAATGCAACATGATTTATGCTACTTATAAGATAATTACGGGGTTTACATCAAGTGACAAGTTCCAGGCCCCAGACACATGGTCTTTCTTTGAGCCCAGCTGTGTACTTCTGAAACTGTTGCTCCACTGTGCTGGGAGTGGGGAGGCTCAGGCCCATGAGTGATGTGGGGGTATTTCTGCCTCTTCCACAGCTGTGCACTCCTGGAGGATTAAGCCTCCTTTTCCTCTGGGACCCTCAGTGCCTGGCCCCAGGGGTGCCGTAGGACACCCTGCAACTGCCCCCTCTGGATCAGGTACCTCCAGCCCCCTCCTCCCAGCCTCTGAATGGCATGCATAGTACTGCCCTAGGCCTGAGGCCTACAACCCAGAGAGCCACGCCCCCTGGCCCTGCCCTGCCCACCACAGAGATCTGAGACCAATTTCCTCCGGTGCCTGAATATTTCATGCAGTGAGGGTGGAATGAGTCCCGAAGACCTTAATTGTTAATGTGGCTTCTGCTGGCTGCAGGCCCAGCCCTCCCAGCCCCCTCCTGTGTGGTACAACAGCAGTAACAGTAATTCCTTGTACACCCCAGGCCTTTTCCTGACCTGCCCTGGGTGAGGCTGGACTGAGATGGAGTTGTCCCAGGAGCCTCAGCTGGCCAGAGAGAAGTGGTGACATGAGTAACTATAGCAACCAGACCAGGAGGCCCACTGTTCCCCCATACCAAACTTCTTTTTGTTTTTTAGTTGTTTTTTTCTTTTAAATAAGCCTTATAATTTTATCTTTGACACTCCATGCATGTGGGTTTTTTAATTTTTTTTTAGGCAGAATCTCACCCAGGCTGGAGTGCAGTGATGCCATCTCAACTCACTACAGCATCAACCTCCTGGGCTCAAGCAGTTCTCCCGCTTCAGCTTCCTGAATATCTAGGACTGCAGGTGCACAACCCCATACCCAGCTAATTTTTATATTTTTTCTAGAGGCTGGTCTGGAACTCCTGGGCTCGAGCAATCTGCCACCTCAGTCTCCCCAAGTGCTGGGATTATAGGTGTGAGCCACCTCACCAAGCCGGAATGTGTTTTTAAATTTAAGGTTCTAGGCTGCACACAGTGATTCATGCCTGTAATTCCGGCACTTGGAGAGGCTGAGGTGGGCAGATCACTTGAGGTCAGGAGTTCGAGACCAGCCTGGCTAATATGGTGAAACCCCATCTCTACTAAAAATACAAAAAAATTAGCCGGGCGCAGTGGTGCACGCCTATAATCCCAGCTACTCCAGAGGCTGAGGCAGGAGAATCACTTGGACCCAAGAGCAGGAGGTTGCAGTGAGCCAAGATCATTCCATTGCATTCCAGCCTGGGCAACAGAGCGAGACTCCATCTCAAAAATAAATAAATAAACAAATAAAATTTAAAGTTCCCAGTATAGAACCTGGGATGTTTGTTGAATAAATAGATGATAAAGGTGGAAGCTGAGTTAAGTAGAAAAACCCCGGATATGGAGTCTGTGTCTCTGGCCTGACCCTTACCAGCAAGGTGGCCCGAGGCAAAGCTGTATACCTTCTCTGAACCTCTGGATGAGGTCCTGGAAATAGGACCATTTCATCCTCCTTGCAAGATGGGAGATAGTCAAGTGACAAGAAAAGGAGGCTTGAACCCCAGGCCACACGGTGAGGTGGGAGGGGCTGTTCTCCTCGGGAAAGGGCTGAGTCCTGTGAGTGCTCCGGAGCCCAGGGTATTCCTGAGCATCTAAAAACCTAACTGAAAAGCCAAGCCTTCTCTCAGGAGCAGCTCGCCGAGCTCAGCCCCGACCCCAGGACACAAAACTCTGCAACGAGGAAGCTCCATCTCAGCACCCTGGACTCACAGAACCCCTGTGGGCAAATCAGGGCCCAAGAAGCAGCTGGTCAGGCTCTCGGAGCAAGGGCAGCAGGTCAGCCCCAGGGCTCTCAGACCCAGTCACCCTTAGAATCACCAGAAAGCGTGTGAAATGCAGATGCTCAGGTCCCACCCCCGACCAAGTCCATCAGAATCTTGGGAGACCGTGATTTAGCAGCCAGAGCTGCTCTGGGCTACGTGAGGTACTTGTTTGCTGGCATCAGGCTGAGCTAGAAGGAGTCACCCCTATTGCTGTGGGACACACCCCTCCCCAAGCATCTGATGTAGAGATCTTTCTCTAAGGTTATCCAGATTCCCCAGATAATCCTCAGATGTGCTACTTGGAATGCATACGTCTAGTGACGGGGAAGGGGACTGACCAGGGTTTCCGGAGTTCAGGATAGCGTTCGCTTAATGCCCTGATTTTTTTGCCCGATATCTAATGGGATAAAATGAAAGGAAAGAAAGTAATAAAGATATAAAATCCAAAAATTCTTTGGGACTCATGGACACAAGTGTCCCAATAAAAAGGGCCAGCAGAGAAGTGAAAAAAAAGACCATATTGGGCACATGATTGCAAAACTTCACAACACCAGGGGTGAGAAAATCCTCAAGCCATGCTGGGTAGAGTGCAGAGAAAGAAACCAGAATAATGTTGACATTTTCAACAGCAAGCCCAGACACTAGAAGGTCATGAAGCATGTCTCAACATTCTGAAGAAAAACTATTTTAGTACTGATGCAGTCCAGTGGGAGGGTAGAGTGAGACATTTTCCAATTAAAAAAATGAAAAATTATTTCCCAGACATCCTTTCTCTAAAATTAAGAATTAAACCAAGAAATAAGACATGAAGCCTGGGCGTGGTGGCTCGAACCTGTAATCCCAGCACTTTGGGAGGCCAAAGGGGGTGGATTGCTTGAGCTCAGGAGTTCAAGACCAGCCTGGGCAACATGGGGAAACCCATCTCTACAAGCAATTTAAAAATTAAGCTGGGTGCAGTGGCTCACACCTGTAATCCCAGCACTTTGGGAGGCTGAGGCAGGTGGATCACGAGGTCATGGGTTCAAGACCAGCCTGACCAATGTGGTGAAACCCCGTTTCTTAAAAAAAAAAAAAATTAAAAAATTCAGCTGGGCTTCATGCATGCCAGTGGTCCCAGCTACTCAGGAGGCTGAGGTGAGAGGATCACTTGAGCCTGGGAGGTGGAAACCACAGTGAGCTGTGATTGCGCCACTGCACCCACTGCCTGGGTGACAGAGTGAGACCCTGTGTCAGAAGGAAAGAAAAGAAAAGAAAAGAAGAAGAAAGAGAGAGGGGAAAGGGAGAGAGGAAAAGAAGGAAGGGAGGGGAAAGGGAGGGAGAGAGAGAAAGAAAAGAAAAAAGAAAAGAGGCCAGGCACGGTGGCTCACGCCTGTAATCCCAGTACTTTGGGAGGCCGAGGCAGGAGTTTGACACCAGCCTGGCCAACGTGGCGAAATCCCATCTCTACTAAAAATACAAAAAATTAGCTGGGTTTGGTGGTGTTCTTCTGTAATCCTAGCTACTTGGAAGGCTGAGGCAGGAGAATTGCTTAAACCTTCGAGGCAGAGGTTGCAGTGAGCCAAGATTGTGCTACTGCACTCTAGCCTGGGCTACAGAGAGACTCCATCTCAAAAAAAAAAAGAGAAAAGAAACAAGACATGAGATTCAGACAACAGGGAAAGGGAAGCCCAGGGTGAGGGCTTTGCAGACAGAAGCAATCAATGCAGATGGAAAAGGAGGCTCCCACAGGAGCTGCCCAAGCTCCTGGATTCCCTGGGGGGGCTTAGCTGTTTGGAGAGGAATATTAGAGCTCTGTAAAAGTTTGGTGAAAAGCCCAGAAAAAAAACCTAGCAAGGAGGCAATTATTAATCCCCAGGGAAACCCAGAAGTCGTACAAGGAAGGAAATCCAATCATAGTCCATAGCATGGCTCAGCCGGCCATAATATTTATATAGAGTCACGTGCTGCCTCATCACGTTTCGGTCAGGGTCACATACACCATGGTGGTCCCATCAGAGACTATTGTGTTCTTACTGTATTTTTCTATGTTTAGACACACAAATTCTTGCCATTGTGTTACAGTTTCCTACAATATTCAGTACAGGCACATGCTGTACGGATTTGTAGCCTAGCAGCAATAGGCTAGACCATCTGGCCTGGGTGCATAGTGGGCTATCCCCTCTAGGATTGTACGCTCCGTGACAAGGACCACATTACCTGATGATGCATTTCCCAGACCATATCCCTGTGGTTAAGTGACATGTAACTGTAACACATCAACAATACTAATTTAACCAAAAATTCTGATGTAGCCACATTGGGAGGATGGGAGAGGAGATCTGTGTGGGGGAGAGGTGGGTACGTAAGTGGCCTGAAGCCTCCTGTCTGTAAGAGAAAGGCAAGCGAGAGTGTCTCAAGCCAGACAGTCAATAAAGAACAGGACAAGTGTGCTGTTTTCAAATATCGAAAAAAGTTGCCTTTGGGAAGTAGGAATTGGGTGGAGAAAGAGAAGGCAGGGACTTTTTTTTATTTGTGTGTGTGTGTGTCTGTGTTTTTAATAAGCCTTATAGTTTTATGTTTGAAACTCTATGCATGTGTTTTTAAATTTAAAAAAAAAAAAAAAGCCTGGCATTGGACCTCTCCTTGCAACAATGGAAGCTGGAGGGCCACAGCACAATCAACTGCCTTTAAAATCTGGGGGAAAAGGATTTCCTGCCTGATTGCATGTTCACAGGAAGGATCAACCTTGCAAACTTTGCAAAAATGCAGGGCCTCAAAATGAAATTTAAGTTTAAACAGACCATAAGGACTGTGCACCTTCTAGGAAGCTTTGGTTACACATGCTGTCGTGGGAGCTGAGAACAACCAGGGAGTGGGCGATCACCCAGGAGGAAGGGTCCTTCCAGGGGCAGGGGGACAGAGAAGTGGGCCCAGAGCAGAAGATGGGGAGCTTAAGGCAAAAGGGAGTAGGTTGCAGAGTGTCAGGGCGTTTGACAGCAGCAGCACTCGGTTTCCAGGAGATCAGATGAAAAATTAAGAAGAGACACATGATACCTTGCAAGTTACAAACAGATGCATTCACTCCGGGGCATACGCAAATAAAACTGTGCAAGAAACCGCCATTGACCACTTCCTTTCACGGAATAACATTTACGCAATCATCATCATAAAACCCTTGACCAGCTGTTAACTTAGAAATGCATAAAGCCCTCTAGAGAGGCTGAGGGAGGGGAGGCGGCAGTGGGAGGGTTTCAGAGAGTTGAAGCCTCATCTGTCACCAAGAGAAAGGAACAGAAATGTCTAGAACTGAAAAATCAAGAAATAGCAACGTAAACATCTTATGAGAAATGTGGAGACTGCAAAGCCAGAAAGAACAACTAAATGTGGAAACGGGTTGCTCTGGGGAGTGGGAAAAGGAGGAAGAGACAGGCAACCATCTCATTTCCTTGCAGGCATTTTGGTGTTACTGGACTGTTTTTACCCTAAGAGCATGCGTTATTTTATTTACAATATAAACATAATTTATTTAAATAGTGATAACCTAGCTCCGGGCTGTGGCGTGTGAAACACGTAAGGAAGGTCAGGAATGTTCCCTGCTGGGAGCCCCCAGAGCAGACCCTCATCAGCAACAGTCCAGGCCCAGGCCACCCTGCTGGAGAAGGAAGCCTGGTCAGCCTGCTTTCCCCAGTCATTTCCAGTTTGGAAAGCACTCTCTGGGCTCTTCCCTCCTCCCATCCTTCCAACAAGCCTGCAAGGTGGGCAAGGATGACTGTACCCATTTTGCCTACGGAAGCTGGGGCTCAGGCATGTGTTGGGGGTCTGTAGCAGATTTATCCCATGGCAGGTACGCCAGTGAAGGCAGACGGAGAACCCAAGAGCAAGAGACAGGCAGTCCCATCTGGAATTTCAGAGCAGGGAGGCACCCTGCCTGGTCCAGGGGCTCCCAGCAGGATGGCTGCAAACCCTTCCCTTGAGTGTACAACGTGTTCTTAGTCACACATCCTACCCTCCATGTCTGTCAGATGGAGCCCTTCTCCAAGCAGGTGGGGGTTGCCCTGGAGAGGGGACACCGCTAGCTACCAAAGAGGAAGGGCTGGCACCAATGGGGGCTGCACAAAGACTACGCATCCTTGGAATCCCAGAACTCTGTCCTGGACACCCACGGGAGAGCTAGTCTGGGAGGTGGCCAGGCTGCCTAGCGGACCATGGAAGGTCCACCTGGGCTGAGGAGCACTGAACTGGTCTCATCCTCGAGAACACTTGGAGATATTGAGCCCCATTAGGAGGGACTCACCCACGGGGTAAAATGCCCAGCTCCCCCATGGACTCCACACTTAGGTCTTCTCTTCGCCTCATGGTTGCCAGGAGGTACCTGAGCTTTGGCTTCCAAGTCCCCTCTGTAGCCTGATGTCCCTAAAGCCTACATCTCCAGCTCTGACCTGTGCAAACAGCCACTGCCTGACGTCCACTCTGGCCTCACCCCCACCCCCAGCTGAAAACCTAACAGTGTCGGCAGGGCCTCTGCCTGGCTTTTCCTTCTTTCTCGAAGATTCTCTGGAACTCAGCTGCTTCCTTCAGGTGCCTCCTCTCCATGGGGTCCTTCCCAATGCCTAGGCCGTGTGGGCACAGAGCAGGGGCTAAGACAGCCCAGGAACACTGCTGGCTCTTGGGGACCCAGGGAGGAAAGAATTGGGAGGGTCGCTAGCACATCTGGTGTGGGGGGCCATGTGCACCTTGGAGCCCACTCCTCTCCGAAGAGGCCGGAGCAGGCCCCGGCTGGGCAGGGGGAGCCGGAGAAGCCCTGCAGAAACCTCCTGCCAGGGCTGGGCACAGCTCTGGGTACTGGTATGTACTCATAGCAGCCTGTGTGGGCTGGAGACTGGGCGGTGAGCGTGAGACAGGGGCTGTGTCATTTGTAATTGGTAGCAGAGCCTCACCGAGCCTTACCATGATCTCACTATCCCTCCCAGCACCCCGGGGGCCAGCCCTGGTGCTGGGGCCATTTTACAGATGCCACAACTAAGACTGAGAGTTTAAATAAATGCATCCTTGAAGCAGCAATGTAAGCAGGGTTTCTCACACCTGCATGATGAAGACTCAGTGGGACTCTTGCTTGCCAGGTCCGCTGCCTAGAGATTGGAGCCACCACCTCTGAGTTCTGGACCTGGTCTGTTTGCCAGTGTCAGGATGCGGGTCAGGCTGGGATGTCCAGGAACCCCAGAGTGCTAAGCCAGGACCTCCGAGCCCCCGCCCTCCATCCTCCCTATTTGCCCGATTTCACAACCAGGTGATATTCAGCTCAGCCGTGGTGCGTGGCTGTTCCCACTGCTGGGCACGGGTTCTATTATACAGAACTCCTATGGGGACGTGTCTGTGCACAGCTTTCCTTTCCTGTTGGATTGTTTCCTTGGGATAAGTTCCCAGAAGTGGGATTCCCAAGTGGAAGGAGGGATATTTTCCCATCCCTGACCCACATCCTTAACAGAGGCTGGCCCCAGGATGAGGATCCGGCCTTTCTCTGGCTTCAAGGAGGGGCAGCAGGCAATCACTGCCTGGCACTTCCGGAGGAAAGTGACAGCCCTGTCCCCTTCCTGTAAGAGCTAATTACGGCTGGATGCGTTCATGGCTGTCAGGTCAGTGAGGGCCCAGGTGACTCGATGCCATCTTTCTGGGACCTGCCTGGATTGCTCAACCAGCCGGTGATGGATTTTTCTCTGTGGAGATCACAGGAAACAAGAAAAGTGTTCCCCAGCTCCCCGGGGAGGCAGGTCTGTCAGCAGCTTTGGGAGAGGGCAGAAAGGAGGCCTTGAAACCCGGTGGCAGATAATCCCTCTGCCCTTCCAGACAACAAAGGGCTTCTGGCCTCTGGCCCCTCCAACCTGCTGGACAGGAATGGCTGGCTGAGGGGCCAGGAGCCTCCCCTCTACCCCTGCCCTCAGCCCTGACCTGGGCCTCTTGCAGGGAGTACCCTCCCCCTTCTTCCTCCCCACCCCACCACTACATCCAGGTCAGGGCCTCCCCCCACCACTAGATCCACCCTCTGAGGGGCACAGGAGGAGGGGTGCCCAGGCTCCTCTTCAAGGAAGCCCCTCCCTCTCCCCAGGCATCGGCCCTTCCTAGCTATAACCACTCAGGTGGGGGAGAGGGTCAGGAGCAGTGAGGGAGGGAAAGGCAGGGGGCGTTGTGAGAGAGTCACTTGTGGGCAGTGGCCTCCCCCTTCCCACAGGAAGGAAGGGCTCTGGGCAGCTGCCTGAGCACAAGGGCCACTCGCCCTCTGCCTGCAGAATATAGGGGGCCAGGCCTCTGGGCAGGGCCCATCTCTGGAGCACTCTGGCCTGTTTTCCTCTGGGGACACTCTCTGAAGGAGCAGTGGGAGTCAGACCTGGAGGCTGGCCCTGCCACTGCCACCGGCTCGCTTCCCCATGAGACAGCTGATTCTCTGAAGGCAGGACTGGGGTCTGCCCTGTCCCAGGCTCAAGGCAGTGAGTTCCCTGTCCCTGGAGATGAACAAGCTAAGAGAGCATGGGCATCTGGCAGAGGCATAGAGGAGGTGCCTACTGTGAGTACCCACCTGAGGTCACCAGCTGACCACAACTTGCCTGCTCTTTATGTTGTGTCCACTTTTTTTTTTTTTTTTTTTTAGATTTTTTTTTTTTTTTTTTTTGAGACAGGGTCTTGTTCTGTCACCCAGACCGAAGTGCAGTGGTGCAATCTCAGCTCATTGTAATCTTGACCTCCCTGGCTCAAACCAACCTCCCACCTCAGCCTCTCAAGTAACTGGGTCTACCATGCCTGGCTGAGTTTTGTAATTTTTGTAGAGGTGGGGTCTCACCATGTTGCTCAGGCTAGTCTTGAACTCCTGGGCTCAGGTGATAGTTCACTGCAGGCACAGAAGCCACGCTCTGTCCTCACCACTCCACTGCTGCTGTTCAGCTGGCGATGGCCCTCTCTGGTCTTGAGGCAACTGGGATGTCTGTTCCTGGGTGGAACACGGGGCTTTTT
>NW_016107367.1:3758112-3781003 GCF_001604975.1 Cebus imitator | reverse complement strand
TTTTTTTTGAGACTGAGCTTTGCTCTTGTTGCTTAGGCTGGAGTGCAATGGTGCATCTCGGCTCACTACAACCTCCACCTCCGGGGTCCAAGAGATTCTCCTGCCTCAGTCTGCCGAGTAGCTGATATTACAGGCATGTGCCACCATGCCAGGCTAATTTTGTATTTTTAGTAGAGTCGGGGTTTCTCCATGTTGGTCAGCCTGGTCTTGAACTCCCGACCTCAGGTGATTTGCCCGCCCCAGCCTCCCACAGCGCTGGGATCACAGGTGTGAGCCGCCACACCTGGCCGGCTTTTATGCGGGTTACAGCAACCCCAGCTGTTGTGACTGGGCCTCACAGTCATGCTGGCTTAGCCCCATCTTGGTGCAGGAGCACTGGCTGACTCCTCGCAAGGACTCCTCCAGGTCAGGACACCAATCTAGGACCCGCTGACCACAGATGTTTTTAGAGAAGCTTCTGTGGGCAGGCCTGGCAAACAGATCTCTCCATCTCAGCCTCAGAGGATTCACTTTTTTTTTTTTCGAGACAAAGTCTTGCTCTGTCGCCCAGGCTGGAGTGCAGTGGCAAGATCTCAGCTCACCGCAACCTCCGCCTCCTGGGTCCAAGCGATTCTTCTCCCAGGTAGCTGGGATTACAGGCATGTGCCACCATGCCCGGCTAATTTTTTGAATTTTTAGTAGAGACGGGGTTTCACTGTGTTAACCAGGATGGTCTCAATCCCTGACCTCGTGATCCATCCGCCTCAGCCTCCCAAAGTGCTGGGATTACAGGCATGAGCCACCGTGTCTGGCCTGCGAATTCACTTTTTAAACACAATTCAGGAGGCAAGGGGAAAAAAAGACCTTGCCATCAACTTGTCAGTTGAGTTTGTGCAACTAACCTTTTGCACCTGAAGGCAGGCTATTCTCGTTCTCCCTGTTCAGTTCCCTTCTGTTGGTTTGTCTCTGTTTCCACCTGCTGAGGTTTCTGGAAATGTGTAATGTTCTCATGGAACATTGCCATTGGCACATCTGATAAACTCTAATGGCTCCATCCAGACTTGATTGAAACAGGCAGGAATAAAGGTAGAGACCTGTGGCCCACGCTTAGAGACCCTTTAATTCTAGGTTGCACTGATTTACAGTGTCGCCCCTGGCTGCTGTGTCCGGGGAGTCGTGGCCTCTCATTGCCCTGCTCTCCAGCCTATAATTTCCATTCTGCCCAAATGACAGCATGAAGAGCTTGCTCCCCAGACAACTGTCACTGTCCTGTGGCTGTGTGACATGGTACTGTCTTTGGTACTGAAACCCTGTCCTTTCTCACCTGACTGACTCACGCCAGGACACAGGTTTATGAAGCTCTTTCCCATGTTCCCCCAACCTGTCGGGCTCCCACCAAACCCCAGGGTCCCCAGTCATGGTAGCAACGTACTGTGCTGGCCCTGTCAGCCTACCTGCTTGGCCACGCTTTCCACCAGGAGGTCCTGGGTTCCCCACACCCCAGCCAGGGTGGAGCCCCTGCAGAGGCAGCACTGTGCTGTTGAAAGAGCCCAGGCCCAGGGTCAGCCAGGCTTGGGCAAATGGTTGAATCTCTCTGAGCCCCACTTTCCTCGTTTGTAAAATGGAGATGGTCACCACATTACAGGGTGGTAGGGAGGATCACAGGCCAAGAGCATAAAGCACCCAGCATGCTGTGGACTGAATGAATGAGGTTCCGTCCCCGTCATCAGTTTCACAGCCTACCTGGGAGTAAGACAGGGATGGTGCTAAGTGTGGTAAACAAGACCGATGTGCTGTGGAACTGCCAGGAAGGGCAGCGATTCTGACTGGGGAGCTGGGAAGGCGTTAATGCAGAGACGCGTGCGCTGAGCCTGAAAGGGGGCTCCCATTCCTCTAGGCAGCAGAGCTGGGGAAGAGCATCCTAGGAAGAAAGCCATGCACGCACGTGCTAAGTTCCCCACAGCCCTGCCAGCACCGGCTTTTACCCTTTTATTGGTGTGTGTGATTCAATAGAAGTGTAATGGTGCCTGGGAGCTGCCTGCAACTTTGAATACCTGTTACCCTTTAAGGCTGGCTCTGAGAGAACCACAATTCCTTAAGGTATGAGTCCAGGGAAAGCACTCTCCATTAGCATGAGATTATGAAATGAACTCAGCCCAGGAGAATTTGGGTAAGTTTTGGGAAGTGGTGCAGTTGAGATGACAATAGACCTTTTTTTTTTTTTTTTTTTTTTTTTTTTTTGAGGCAGGGTCTCGCTCTGTCCCCCAGGCTGGAGTACAGTGGTACAATGACAGCTCACTGTAGCCTCAACCTCCGGGGCTCAAGTGATCCTCCCACCTCAGCCTTCCAAGTAGTTGGGATTACAAAAGCGCACCACCACACCTGGCTGATTTTGTGTTGGTTTGTTTTTTGCAGAGACAGGATCTTGCTATGTTACCCAGTCTGGTCTCTAACTCCTGGTCTCAAGCGACCCTCCAGCCCCGGCCTTCCCAAGTGCTGGGATGACAGGTGTGAACCACCACACCTGACCCTAATAGACACCCTTGAAGGAAGAGGAGGCAGAGACCCCTGCCTGCAGCAGGCAGCACCAGACTCCTCTCCAGAGGCTGCTGCTCCTGAGATTTGAGGAGCTCAGGGAGCTTTTCCTAGCGGGGCCCCCCAATGCCAGCCCGACAAGCTACCTAGAATTCCATCGTCATTCATCCCCCTTCTAGAGACAAGGGCCTCTATTAAAATGTAAGTATTTTGTCTAGGAGAGGGAACACTTTGCTTTGTTATTGAGGGAAAAGGAAGATGGAAACTTACTTTACTTGAGTACCTACTATGTGCCAAGCATGAAATGGGCACCTCTCACATTGCCTTTGAGCCCACAAGGCAGCCGGGCCAGGCGGGGGAGCGACTCGCCCCTGCAGGTGAGAATGGAAACTCAGAAGGGCCTGAGGTTTGCCGAGAGCTTGGCAGAGCAGGACGGGAACTGGAGCTGACTCCTCCCTCACTCCGGCCACAGCGCTCGGCTGCTTCCCCTCCTCCCTGGCTGTAACTCCCTGGAGTGTGACGAGCTACTGCAGGGTTTTGGGGCACTGGGGCCTGGGTTCGAGAGCAGACCTGCTGTCAGCCAGCGCTGTGGCCTGAGCAGTCACGTCACGTCTCTGGTGTGTCCTCGTCTGAGGATGGGTCAGCAGCAGCGCTGACCCCACGGGGTTATGGTGGGGACAGAAGCAGCCGCAAAGTCCATGACACAGACCCGAGCCAGGGCTCAGGAAGGGGCAAGAGTGCGTCATCTTTTTACCAGCTCCCATGTGGTCAGGCATTTACAGCCCCAGCTCCCAACCCAGGCACACCCCACCCCTTCTCTGACTTTGACAGCAGCAGGGGGGGGATCCAGCTCCCTGTCACCATGTCCCCATCCTGGGATCTCAGGATCTGAGGACAGAGCAGACAGCGGCCCAAGCAGTTGGCCTGCGAGCGGGCGTGCGTTTGTTCGTGGGGCCTAGCGCCCCCTGCAGGCCACCGACGCCTTCTGCCCCTCTGCGCACCACTCCCAGCAACTGTGATTCCCGTCTCTGCCCCAGGAGCCTGGTTCAGGGAACCACACAGAAACCAAATTCAGAAGCCCTACTTGAACCACTGCCCTTTTGCCCTCTCCAAGGCCGGAAGCAAGCCCTTGCCTGCTGTGTGCCTCAGTCACCCCGTCTGTAAAGTGGGCAGCCCATCAAATTCCCATCTCCCTGACTGAGAGTCATCTGGAGAAATAATGAGTATGTGACCTCATGAAAATTGCACGGTGCCTGCCATGCGACGTGGGTAAGCCACTGCCCAGGGCTGTCATTACAGAAGGTGAAACAGCGCGTGGGCTGATTACTGACGAGCAGTGCAGCTACAGGAAGCTCCATCATGGGTTTCCTTAGGAGGCCAGGTGGGCCAGCTCTGAAAACACGCAGTGCTGCCGGGCCTGCCTTCCCGTGGCTGCGGCTTAAGCACCATCCCAGGCCGGGTGGCCAGAACTCTGCCTGAGCAGCCCCGTCCCTGAGGCAGGCAGGAACCAAGGCATCTAAGCAACCTCCTCTGATCTGCAGAGAAGGAAGCTAAGGTGTAGGGGGGCAAGTCACTGGTCTAAGGTCCCACAGCCAAGGGGTGGCTGGGACGTGCAGCCAGGTCTGCCTGGCACAGAGTCTGGTCTCCTGACCATGACGCCAAGCTGGTTATTATGGTCACCACAATAGAATACTGATAATAGTCATCGTAATTGTGAATATTGTGGAGGGCTGTTCTCCAGGCAGACAGGTCTGGGTTGCTGTGTCACCAGGGCCTGGTGGCTGACCAGTGACCACAACGAGGCAGGTCCTGTCCAGACCTGCACTAGGAGAATGCTGGTGATGGGAGGCTGAGCCCATCCTGCAGCCTGGGTCAGCAGCCTGGGGCCTCACCCCACCCTCCATCCAGTGCTGGGCACGGGTGGCCTCTCCAATGCCCACTTGCCCTGCAGGCCTCTGGTGATGGGTAGAGTGGAGATTCGTGGATGTAAACATTAAACATTCAACCAGAGGCACTCACAGCGTCTATCAAACAGTCCCCCATGCTAGCCAAGAACTCTTAGTTTCAAAGGCTCCTGCATGGACCCAGGGCCCAGACTGCCAGAGCTCAAGTCTGGTGCTTGTGCCCACTCCTCATGTGAAAGTGGGCTGCCCACTTTACAGATGGGGTGACTGAGGCATGCAGCAAGCAAGACTCCCCACAAGTTGCTCTGTTTCCCCATCTGCATAACAGTGCAAAATTCAAAGTCATTGTGAGGATTAAGTGAGCTACACCTGTGTCTGCCCATATCCATGCTCAAGGAACGTCTGCATTGTCATCCCTTCAGGTGGGCACAGCCAGAGGAGCGGTCGGCCTGATGCTGGAGGAGTCACCGAGAGATGGCTGAGACTGACTTTGACCCTACAAGAGTGGGTGGCCTGTCGGGTAGTAAATGTGTGGCTGCTGTGGCTGAGACATTCCTGTGACCCCAACAGGCATCTGCTGTGGGCTGGTGAAACCAGAGAGCTTGCTAGCTCTGGGGATACAGGTGTGTGTGTGTGTGTGTGTGTGTGTGTGTGTGTGTGTGTGTGTGTGATCCTCAGGGCTCTGAGGCTGCAGGGAGCCTGCCAAACAGGCTCCCAGCTTTCCTGCTCCCATCAGGATTCCAGCTGCGTCTTGTTCTGCCCTGCCCTGCCAGCCCGGACTGTGGGGAGGATGTGGAAACCGTCCGGACCATTCCTGGCCTGCAGGACACAGCCCATCCAGCTACCCCCACTCTGGGATCGGAGGCCAAGGCCCACAGTCTGGCCATCAGGGAGCCCAGTGCCTGGGTCAGCCCCAAGCTGGCCCTGTGAGCTTCCAACAGGCTGGGTGCCCAGACTGCGGTTTGCCTGAAAGGGATGGCTCCATAGACACAGGCCTGAGAAGGGCCGGGGTAATTTCTTTCTGCTGTCTGAGGCAGTATTCTAGGTCCTGGGCAACTGGGGCATGGCCAGGATTCCTCTCTCTCTGATGTCTGCCCCGCACACTCCATGCCTAGGTGACATAACACAGGGCTCAGGGGCTAGCAGTGCTCAGCTTGGGCCTTCTGGAAGCTGGGCCTGCAGGCTCCTCTGCACTCCCCTCTCTGGCTCCCTGAATCTGCTCCTCCCTGCAGATCCTGATGCAGGGCTTATCCCTGGGGGAATATTGGGGCAGTGAGGAAGGGAGTGATATGTCACTGAATGGCTCAAGATAGGGTGAGCACCAGGGACTGTGCATGACATGGAGTTAGTGCTAACCAAGACACTTGAGCCTGAGTCTGTCAGAGCCCGGGGGGGGGAACTGTCCAAGGCAGCCCAGACAGAGGCAGCAGCACACGTAAGTGCAGGACAGGGAAGGTGCATTTGGAGACAACAAATGGACAGAGCAGAGTCAGTGAGGTCAGGATGGGCTGGGAGGAGAGGGCAGGAGAGGCCCTGAGGAGAGGCGGCTGGAATACCAGGCCAAGGGTCTGCACCTGATTCTTTAGGTGGTGGGAGAGGGGGCTGTTAGGCAGGGAAGATGTATGATCAGTTTGGCAGTTCTAGAGGGGGATGGATTGGAGGAGGCAGACCATGAGGGACTACTGTGACGGGCCAGATGACCAGTACCAGTGGGAGGACTGAGGCCCAGAGAGAGGCGAGACCTGCCAAGGTCCCACAGAGTGCTCCTAGGCAGGCAGAAGCCCAGGTCCGCAGGTAGCATGGCAAAGAGCCCAGGTGCTTAGGCCATGGGACTGGATGGGGCAGGTATGCCGTGGCTTTGTGTGTGGGAAGCCTCTTCCTTTCTGTCCTCTCTGAATGAGAACAGCACCAATGGCCTGAGGTCAGGAGTTCAAGACCAGCCCAGCCAAAATGGTGAAACCCCATCTCTACTAAAAATACAAAAAATTTTCCAGGCATGTGGTGGACACCTGTAATCCCAGCTGCTCAGGAGGCTGAGGCAGGAGAATCGCTTGAACCCTAGAGGCAGAGGTTGCAGTGATTCAAGATTGCACAGTTGTACTCCAGCCTGGGCAACAAGAGTGAAACTCCAACACAAGAAAAGAAGAAAAAGAAAGGAAGAAAGGAAGGAGGGAGGGAGGGAGGGAAAGAAAGCAAAGAAAGAAAGAAGAAAGAAAGAAAGAAAGAAAGGAAGGAAGGAAGGAAGGAAGGAAGGAAGAAAGAAAGGGAGGGAGGGAGGGAAGGAAAGCAAGGAAAGGAAGGAAAGGAAGGAAGGAAAGAAAAGAAAGAAAGAAAGAAGATACCAACAAGGCAACAAGGTTTGGTAAACACGTATTTTTTTCCTTTTCTGGGGAGTTGAGTAGTGGGGGTCACAGGTGACCGCAGCTTTTTGTCCCCAAACTCCTGGAGCTGTCCCCTCCTGCCTGCCTGAGGTTGCACCATCCAGTGGTCCCTTATAGCTTCCTGTGTGGCCTCAGGTCTCTTCCCCTCTCAGGCCTCAGTTTCCCTGTGGCTTCATAGAGCTAGCCATATCTGCTCTGCCCTCCGTGAAGGATGGCAGGAGGACGGAAGACGAGGTAGTGCTCCTGGAAATTCGAGACGCTAAGTCCAAGCCCAGGCGCCTCCCTGCCTCCGAGGAGCCTCCCCTGTTAGCCTGGTCACCACGGCGCTGCGCTGCGGCCGCCAGCAAGACCAGCGGCACCAAGGGGCCCCCTGGCGGCCTGAGGAGCTGCTGCAGCCACACTGGCCCGGGCTCGTCCTTCCCAGACACTCTCTAATGTAGGCCCTTTCTTGGGGACCAAGACCACGTGGAGGCACTGCGCTGGGTCCCAGACCAAGGAAACACCATCTCCTGGCAGCCCTGTGAGGTGGGCATTCCCCCACTTTATACCTGTGTACACCCCCAGGGGACTGTTCCGTATCCTCAGGCTGCCGGACAGCCACAGGCTGGACTATGCTGCCAAAACTCGGTGAAATGAGCAAGAGGCAGAACATAAATAAAAAATGACATGAATATGTATTTACCTTAAAAATAAAGACCAAGTATGCTGGCGCAGGCAAAGGCTGTCTCTGGAGGATTACATAAGAGACTGGCATCACTCTGAGGTTTCTGGAAGGCTACCTGGGAGGCGGGGGTGTGGGCCGGGGCACAGAGTAGGCGAGACTCATGTTCACTGGAGTTCGTTTTGGACTTTTTGATTATTTATTTATTTATTTATATTTTGAGACAGAGTCTCCCTGTCGCCCAGGCTGGAGTGCAGCAGTGCGATCTTGGCTCACTGCAACCTCTGCCTCCTGGGTTCAAGCAATTCTCCTGCCTCAGCATCCCCAAGTAGCTGGGATTACAGGCATATGCCACCATGCCCAGCTATTTGTGTGTGTGTGTGTGTGTGTGTGTGTGTGTGTGTTTTAGTAGAGATGAGGTTTCACCACATTGGCTAGGCTGTGGTCTCAAACTCTTGACCTGAGGTGATCCGCCCGCCTTGGCCTCCCAAGTGCTGGGATTACAGGCATGAGCCACCGTGCCCAGCCCTTTCTGATTTTTGAACTATATAAAAGCATTGTCTATGCTTAAAAATACACTAAAGATGTAAGAAAGCATAGACTCAGGCTCAGGGATAGAAAGCAGTGTGGAAGTGTTCTCGCTCTCCCCTCAGTTACAGCAGAACCGACAGGAGGCTGCTGGGCAATATTTACTTGTCTGCCTCCAGTGACAGGGTGCTCACCCCTTAAGTGACCAGCTACTGGTGTAGAAAGACACTCTCTCTATGGTTGGAGATGCGTCGCCCTGGTTTCTACCCCCTTCCTGAGATAACCCAGTGGGAGTCTGTAGGATCGCTAGTACTGGCTGAGCCCCCACTGGGTGTCAGTGGCTCTGGATTCAGCCCCTGAGGAGCTCGGTATCCAGCTTCTGGGATCTCAGCACGGGGCAGGGCACTGAGGCCATTTGGTGGAAGCTGCAGCCAATGCAGGACCTGTCCCCGCTGCACACCGGGCAGGCAGTGGTGTGCAACAATGGGGAGGAAGCCTCTGGTCCCTCCTCGGTCCCTGTCATTCCCTTGCATTTTGTCATCTGACTCTGCTTCCTCCGTCAGCCTTTACAGAAGGGACTTGGCCCCCGAGGTGGGATGCTCACACCCTTGCAGTGGGTGTGCTCATTGGCTGCAGCTGGCTGGGCCTCAGCCAGCCTAGACGCCGGCTCAGCATCCCTGAGCCTCAGTTTTCTGATCTATAAGATAGGGGTTCATAACAGGACTCGCCCCGGAAGTGGCTGTGAGGGGACAGTGGTGTGATAGACACTGTGGGGTGTGGCGGGAGCCCGGGAGGTGGTGGAGGAGCAGGGTCCACCACCCAAGGCCACGGCCAGCATGTGGCATGTGGGTCTCAGGAACAGGACGTGTGGCCTCCCAGTCACACGGATGCTGCATTAGTTGGCTGGGGCTGCTGTACCTGCACACATTGATTCTCTCACAGTTCTGGAGGTTGGAAGTCCAAGATTAAGGTGTCCACAGCAATGGTTCTTACTTCTGAGGCTACGAGGTCGAGATTCTGTCCCCCCTCTCTCTCCTGGGCTCCAGGGGCTGCTGGAAATCCTGGTGTTCCTAGGCTCGTGGAAGCATCACCGGATCCCAGCCTTCACCTGCACTTGGCCTTCTCTCTGCACGCATGTCCTCTGTCCACATGTCCCCTTCTGATAAGACCCCAATCCTACTGAATTAGGTTGCACCCTAATGACATTGCCTTAACTAATTCCATCTTCAGTGGCTCCAATTTCTTTATTTTTCTTTTTTTTTTTTTTGAGATAGAATCTCACTCTGTCACCCAGGCTGGAGTGCAGTGGTGCAGCCTCGGCTCACTGCAACCTCCGCTTCCCAGGTTCAAGTGATTCTCATGCCCTAGCCTCCCTAGTAGCTGGGACTATAGGCGCCTGCCACCATGCTGGGCTAATTTTTGTATTTTTAGTAGAGACAGGGTTTCACCATATTGGCCAGGCTGGCCTCGAACTCCTGACCTCAGGTGATCTGCCCACCTCAGCCTCCCAAAGTGCAGGATTACAGGCGTGAGCCACTGTGCCTGGCCTGGCTCCATTTTCAAATACGATCACCTTCTGGGGTGCTGGAGTCAAGGCTTCCATATATGAACTTTGGGGAGATAGTTCAGCTCGTAACTGATCCCCTACAGTTCTGGCCCAACCCCGCCTAGACATGGGAGTCACTTTTGCTCTCTGGGCCTCAATTCCTCATGTGGAGACTGGGGCCTGTGGGGATGGACTGGCCATGCTCTGAGGATCCTTTCTGCTCAGAAGTTGTAGGGATCCTCTGTGATCCTCTGAGACGGGGCCTTGCTCTGTTGCACAGGCTGGAGTGCAGTGGTGCTATCTCAGCTCACTGAAACCTCTGCCTCGGAGTTCAAGCAATTCTCCTGCCTCAGCCTCCTGAGTAGGTGGGATTACAGGTGTGCATCACCATGTCCGGGCTTCAGCTCTGCCCTCCCTATGTTCCAAAGGGATCTCTCCTGCCTTGGGCCTTGACTGTTCTACTGCCCAAAGTGCCCTGGAGCCCCTCCTCTGGCTCCAAGCCCAAGCCCCAGACCACCTGGGATGAAGGGTGGGGCTCTAAGCGCTAGGCCAGCTCAGGAAGATTCGCTTGGGAGGGGCCTCAGACAGAGTCTGGGAGTAAGGCTGTGAGTCAGCATGGGACAGGGCCAGCGGGGGCGAGACCAGAACACCACCAGCATCCGGCCCGTCTTCCAGACACAGCCTGCCTGACCTATGCTCTGGATCTTGCACTAGAGTCTCTGTCATCCATCTGCAACTGCTGACCCCAGGTAGAGGAGGAGAAAGGAGCAGGGGTAGCTTTGCACACGTGTGCAGGTGCCTGTGCGCTTCTGAGAATCCTGAACTCTTGCTTGTACTGGGGTAGATCTTAAATGACATCCAGGCCCCAGCAGGAATTTCTTACCTGCACTCCCAGAGGCATCTTTGCAGCCTCTACTGACTTACCTCCAAGGATAGGGAGCTCACTACCTCCGGGGGAAACCCGATCCCTGTTCATTAGACTGAACGGAAACCCTCTTTCTGTTGGCCCCAGCTTCACCCTCTGGCTTCACAGTGCATGGCTGCTTCCTTCTCCCTGTGAGAACCTCCAGTCCTCACCCCATCCCACCTCTCCCCCTCCACCTCTAAATATGCTCCATTCGACCTTCTCACAAGTGGTTCTGAGTAGCCAAGCTCTGAGCGGGCTATCACTTCCCTTGTTCTGAGTGTTAGACCTCTATTAATGTAGCCAGGACCACAGTGGTGTTTTGGGTGACTGCATCACCCCAACCTCTGCTTGGACTTGCTCACAGGTGTTGCTCCAGCATCTGCCTTCTGCGCTGTCCTGTACAGGCAAGCGTTTAGACCGAAGTCTCTCCCTCTGTGTCAGCTTGGTGGGGCGCTGGCCTTCACTCCAGCCTATCAGAGCCTTCGGAAGCCTGCGTCAGTCATGTGATTCCTTCTCTTGCCAGCCTCAGGCTATTTCAAACCCACATTACGAACAAATGGGGGTGTGTGTGTGTGTGTATGTGAGAGAGACTGTTTGCATGTATGTTGCATGTATGGATGGGGGAGTGAGGAGCGGGTGAGGGAGGGTCCTATCTGCGGTGTCATGGAGCTAACACTCAGACCCATCTGGGAGAGTCTGGCCAAGTGGTGAGTGGGTGGCTGGGTGGGTGGATTTGTGTGAGAGACAGAGGAGCCTCCCAGCGCCAGGAGAGATGCACAGAAAGGCAAGAAGCCCTGCACACAGAGAAAGCAGCTGCCATTCAAACTACTCCTCAATCAGCCCCGACAAGACCTGGCTGAGCCTAGGCTGGGGGAAGGGGAGACACGGACAGAGCCGCCCCAGGGAAGCAGCCCAGAAGGTGGCCCCCGGGGGAGGGCGCGCCAACCCCCGGGGCGGCTCTGTCGGTGTCTGCCCTTGTCCCAGCCTAGGCTGCACACCTTTGCCTTTCCATCTTCTGTTTTCTCAGCTGCAGCCTCGGGGAAGCTTGGCAGGCACTGTGGGGACACCCAAGAGAGAGTCCGTGATGTCTGGCAGACCACCCCTAAAGTAACTGAGCAGACCTGCTTGTGACACATGCCATCCTGGGGACCCCAGAGCCACGTCACAGCCCACGGAGTGTGGGGCCTGTGGCCTGAGACCTGCAGAGTTGGGAGGGATGAGCCAGGTCTGGGCCCAGCTAGGGGCCCCTGAAGCTGGGATGAGGGTGCCAGTGACAGTTGGATTTGCACTGCAGAGGGGTCCTGGGCAGACAAGACTGGAAGGTGCTGGAAATTGGGTTTAACTCTCGCACTCACTCAATCTGAGGCTATTGGGAGGGGGACTCAGGACCCCGCCCTCCCTTGCAGGGACCTCCATCCTTGCTGGCAGGGGAACAGGAGAGCAGGCAGCCTCCACCTTCCAGTCTGTAACGTGACAGCCTGTTTTCTAGCTCTGATGTCCAGGTGCTAGGATTGTCCCTGGAATTTCGGGTTTAAAACAGGCATTCTGATAGCTTTCAGTTGGCATCGCTTCCTCTCCCTCACGTCCGGGACAGGACTGGAAGGCCCCTGGTGTGTGAGAAAAACACTGAGTGTGAAGTCAGGGCCTGTTGCTGTAGCCCAGGGATGGCTGGAAACCTGGCAGGGCAGGAGCGAAGCTGCCGCTCAGGCTCCCGGGACACAGTGGTGAGGAAGGGGAGGCTGCAGGGGCTTTCCGTGGAGGCGGCAGCGCTCACAGCTGGCTCTGGAAAATCTCCCAGCCCAATGAGCTCAGAGTGTGTAGACATGTGTCCCCGGGGCTTTCGAGCAGTGAGAGGGCGCATTTGTGTCTGTGCAAGTGTGTGCATTTCTACCAGGGCTGGGGGGGAGATGCAGGGCGGGGGGCACTGGGGTGGCATCTGTCAGTCCCCACATGGTGGTGAGGTGGTCCTTCCCATTGCATTTTCCATTTAACTCTTCTCCACCCAAACAAGGAAGCCACCCGTGAAGGTTCTCATCTAGAAGTGTTCACAGGTGTGCTGAGGAAGTAAGTCGAACTCAAGCAAATCAATCAACCGGGCTTTGGCTGCGGGACTTCTCAGAGCATGCGGAGTTGTCCCTTGAATCTTTAAGAGGGCCTTAGAATGTGACGTTTCCCATACTCCTCTGACTACAGCACCCTACGCAGCCCCAGCTCCTGGGAAGAGTGCTGAGAAACTGTACTTTACAGGACAGAGCGTGGGAAACCTCCCAGAACAGCTGGGCCACATGATGGTGGTGCAGATAAGGAAACTGAGGCTCAGTGAGGGCCTTCTCTGTCATGCCATCAGTTGGAAAGATGGTGGAGTTGGTCCTAGGACCGTCTAGCCAGGGGTGTGTGGTCAGATAGCTGTGCCGTCAAAGGAGGGAGGCAGGCCGAGAGCCAGGCTGGCAGTCCGCAGCGGGGGTGCTGTTGTTTTTCATGAGTTTCTTTTTATTGATGAATTGATTTTCAAACTTCCTCTAACGAGAAGCTTCAAACACCCGCAGACAGGACGGTAGTGTAATGAGCCCCATCTCCTTCACCCACGCCGCCTGCCAGCGACTCCAGGCTGGTCTCGTGTCCCTACCCCCACTCACTACCTCCCATCCCAAGGGCAAGTCTGAAGCAAATCCCCATTCGGGGTCTTCAGTGGGGATCCAGAAGGGATCTAGTGGGTTTGGGGTGGGGGCAGGGGAAGGACACTCAAGAGGTAGAGTTGGGGTCTGGGGAAATGGGGGTCCCAGGGGGAAGCATCCCAGAGGCCCCGGTAGGACAGCCCCAGGGAAATACTGGCTGCCGGACAGTTGGGGTGTCCAGGAAACATGGAGAGCCAGGGCCCTCTGCCTGCTGTCCTGAGTGCGACTTAGGGGAAAGCAGTTGAAGAGTTTGGACAGATGGGGTGTTTCCCTCGAAATAATCTAGGGAGCGCCTGTCCCTGTCCCTGCTGTAAAGAATCTAGTGGCTTTGGGCTGAAAGGCAGGGAAATAAGATGGGGGAGGGGTAGCAGGGAAAACTTCCCCAAAAAGGAAAGTGACCATCAGAGCATGCAGAGGAAAGTGGGTCTGGGCCTCTTCCTCCCTGGGCCTCAGTTTCCCTGCTTGGGCCGTCAGGGGCTGGAAATGGACTCTGGGGTCTCCCCCTGTGAGGGCATCATTAGTTCTGTGGCACTCCCCTTACGCCCTCCCCAGTCTTCCCTGCAGTGGTGAACCCACCTCATTCATTCATTCATTCATTCATTTCCTACATTGCAAGAGGCTGCACCCAGGCCCACAGATACGAGGCAGTTCAGGCCTTGCAGCTTAGGAGGGACATGCAGGGACAGAGAGAGATGCCTGCTAGGGCTGACAGCATGACCAGCCTGTGGAGGCAGAGGAGAGCTGCGCTATGGCTTGGTGCTTCTCTTTCAAATGAATGGCACATATGCAAATGAATGTTCATGCAAAGTTATCGCGTGCCTTCAATAAGGCTGAAATGTGGAGCAGGAGTCCTACTGTGCATTGGTCTCCGAGGGTCTCGGCCAGAGCACTGGGCTGGGAGTCAGGAGTCCTGGGTTCTAGCCTGCCACTGCCACCAACTCCACGTGTGGCTTCAGGGAAGAGTCTCTGCCTCTGGAGCCACCGGGTACTGGGTTCAAATCCTGACCCTTCCACTCTGTGACCTGATTATGACTTGCTGTTGTCACCTCTCTGTGCTTCAGCGTCTTCATCTGCATGTGGTGGGAATAATCGGCTGGGTGCTGGCTGTGAGCGGGAAGAGGTGTCATGGAGGCTGCAGAATACTTGCCCCTGAGTCCAGGCAGGACCGCTGGAGACTCAGAGATACCTGGGGAGACCTGGGGTGGAGTTCCCTTGGCACATGGGTGGGGGTGGGGCAGCATCTGGGGAAAGATGACCTCCTGGTCCACATGGTCCCACTGGGACCTGGTGCTGCCATGAGGCCCACATGACGTGGCAGAGGCAAGGCTCCTAGCCAGTTGTGGGTCCCTAAGAAATGCCCATTTCTGTCTTCTTTTTTTTTTTCCTTTTCCAAGTTTAAATTTTAAAATAGATGTTTTGAAGAGAGACCAGCAGATTGTCAAGCAGGCAGGACTTCAGGGACAGTCTGAGCTGCTTTTCGGTGATTTGCAGACGGTGTCACTGCGCAGAGTAGAGTCCCAGACAGCAGCTAAATGGAGTGAATTGCCCTTCAGCGTAGCCAAATCTCCAACACCAGATGGGGAGGAAAGGAGGAAGTCACAAAAAGAAAAGTGCAGGAAGAGTCCAGGCGTGGTGGTACGCCTAGAATCTCAGCACGTTGGGAGGCCGAGCGGAGAGAATTGCTTGAGCGCAGGAGTTTGAGGGCAGCCTGAGCAACATAGTAAGACCCATCTCTACACAAAATAAGAAATTAGCTGGGTGTGGTGGTGCATACCTGCAGTCCCAGCTACTCGGGAGGCTGAGGCAGGAGGATTGCTTTAGCCTGGGAGGTTAAGGCTGCAGTGAGCTGTGATTGCACCACTGCACTCCAGCCTGGATGACAGAGAAGGACCCTTCTCAAAAAAAAGAAAAGAAAGAAAAATGTGGCAAGAGGCCAGCACAATGGCTCACGCCTAAAATCCTAGCACTTTGGGAGGCCAAGGCAGACAGATCACTTGAAGTTAGGAGTATGAAACCAGCTTGGCCAACATGGTGAAGCCCCATCCCTCGTAAAACAAAAAACAAAAAAAATTAGCTGGCATGACGGCAGGTGCCTGTAATCCCAGCTACTTGGGAAGTTGAGGCAGGAGAATCGCCTGAACCCGAGAGGTGGAGGTTGCAGTGAGCCAAGAGAACACCACTGCACTCCTGCCTGCGCAACACAGCGAGACTCTGTCTCAAAAAAAAAAAAAGAAAAGTATGGCAAGAGACAATTTATACAAAGTTTAAGAGCACGCCAGATGCTGCTCGGTGTTCTCTGAGCAGGCTGCACGCAGCCACCTTCAAGAGAACATTCCCTGAGCAGAGGAAAGGTTCTGAGGCTGACGTGAGGGCGTGGTGTTGGGAGCCCACTGGGTCTGTAATAGCTCCTATTTATTGAGCACATACTACATGCCAGGCACTCTTCCAATGGCCTCATTGATTACCTCCATTTAACAGATGAGTAAACCAAGGCCCAGAGATGTCAAGTGCCCTGTCTAAGGCTGCACAGTTAGTAAGTTGCAGAGCCAGAGCTCCAACCCACCGCTCTTCGTGACCAACCCATATTGCCTCTCACACTGCGGCACATACTTCTCCGTGTTTTAGAGAAGATTTCAGACACCTGAAGGAAGTGTGGTCAAACACTAGCATGACTGAAGTCTGGTGGTGTGTTCTTGGGTGTTCCTTCTTCTGTTCTTGGTAATTTTCCATAAGGATATTTACAAGGGCCGGCTCTGGCCTGAGGCCTATGCTGGCCTCGGGCCCCTTGCCTGGCCATGATCCATATCACACAGGTATCCTGGCTGCCAGGGTGGCAGAGCAACAACCCACCACTCCCCAGCACTCATGAGATGGGTCCTGGCACATTCTCCTGCTGCAGCTAAGAGTGGCAGAGGAGGCCTGGGCCCTGGGGGGAGCGGATTCACCAATACTTTGGCTGTTCTCCTCGAGACAGCGGGGACAGGCGGCCTGTCGGGGAAGAGGCTGCCTGAGGCCTTCCCAGTCTTTCTGAAGAAGGGACTTAAAGCCATAGAATTAGCAGAGCCTGGTCTGCGGGAGCTGATGCGTGACTGCCCACACCCACCCAGTCTGGCCAGAGAGGTGCTCGGTGTCCACTGGCCTGTGTGCCCTGGTTGTGGCAGCCGATGGTGCCTGCTGGGTTCCTGGAAATGTGGGCAATGCTCCTGGACCCCACGCCCTATGCCCCAGAGGGGCCAGCAAAGGCGTGGTCTCACCTCTTCCCCACTCCCACTCAAGAGATAGGGAAACAGAGGTTGAGTTGAGGGCGAGTCCTGCATAGGGAAGTTGAAGCAGGGCTGGGCAGCTCCGTTGTGCCAGGCATCCTCTGTGGGCCCTGAATCATTTGCTGAAGAAAACTGGGAGACTTCCAAGCCCCAGGTCTGGCTTCCGAAGCTGCGTTTCCGTCCGATATATCATGAGGCATCTTTGGCCCAAAAGACTAGCTGAGTCTCTGTTGCCCTGGTGGCACACACCCCACTGCCACGCCGACAGCCCTGGCTCCAGATGGCATTTGGTGGAATTGTCTAGTTGTGGCCGGAGCTTGGGCCATAGAAATAGCCAAGTCAGAGCGTTTGATCATTCATTCACTCACTCACTCATTCATCGTTTTGTCTATTCATGTGCTTATTTGTTCTGACAAATAATAAGATGCCCATCATGTGCCAGATATCATAGCCTGGGGCTCCACAGTGGGGCCCCTGCCTTCAGGGAGCTGCCTAACAGGTGGAGACTAGGGAGGCTGGTTCTGGCTTCTATATCACGATGGTTTGCTTTATCTGAAATAAATGTGGTGACTCCAGTTTTCTTTTGATTCATGGTAGCATGGTATATGTTTCTCTATCTCTTTATTTTCAAACTTCAGTCTTTATATTGAAAGTGGGTTTCTTATAGACAGAATATAGTTGGGCCTTGGTTATTTGTTTTTGTTTTATTATTATTTTTTTGAGACAGGGTCTTGCACTGTCTCCCAGGCTGAAGTGCAGTCAGTGGTGTGATCATGGCTCACCACAGCCTCGACCTGCTGGGCTCAAGTAATCCTCCCACCTCAGCCTCCAAGTAGCTGGGACTTCAGGCACACACCACCACACCTGGCTAATGTTTTTGGATTTTTTGTAGAGACAGGCTTTTGCCACATTGCCCATGCTGGTCTTGAACTCCTGGGCTCAAGGGATCTGCCCGCCTCAGCCTCCCAAAGTGCTGGAATTACAGGCATGAGCCACCATGGCAGGTAGACTTGGTTTTTAAATTCACTCTGACAATCTATGTCTTTTAATTGATCTATTCCAATCATTCAGATTTAAAGTGATTGTTGATAGAGATGGATTATGATCTACAAAATGGAGTCTTGCTCTGTCACCCAAGATGGAGTGTAGTGGTGCGATCTCGGCTCACTGCAACCTGCGCCTCCTGGGTTCAAGCAATTCTCTTGCCTCGGCCTCCCGAGTAGCCGAGATTACAGATGCCCGCCACCACACGCAGCTAATTTGTATTTTTAGTAGAGACAGGATTTCACCATGTTGGCCAGGCTGGTCTTGAACTCCTGACCTCATTATCTGCCTGCCTCAGCCTCTCAAAGTGCTAGGATTACAGGTGTGAGCCACCACACCCAGCTGCTGCCCCACCCCTTTTTTTTTTAACCTACCTTCTCTGGTTTTAAAAATTGAGCATTTATTAATATGATTTCATTGTACCTTCTTTTAAAGCATATCAATTATATTTCTTTTACAATTATTTTAATGGTTGGCTTAGAGTATGCAAAACATGTTTTGTTTATGTGGTTTTTAAAACTTTAAAAATTTCATTTATGTATTTTTGAGATACCGTCTTGGATACTGTCTTGCTCTGTCACCCAGGCTAGAATGCAGTGGCACAATCTCGGCTCACCACAGCCTCAACCTCCCAGGTTCGAGTGATCCTCCAACCTCAGCCTCCTGTGGGTAACCCCCACATGGGCACCGAGGGAAGAGAGCTGTGCAAACCCCAGGCACAATTAGTGCCTGAAGAATATCTTAGTTTATAGTGCTATTACTCAGCTATTTCCTTTATATATAATCATATATTAGTTTATAGAATTAGTGCCTGAAGTGTAGCTTACTGCTTACATATATCTAGCTTACATAATCATGCTTAGTACTTATATCTAGCACACTTTCTATATAATCTTTCTATATAATCATATAGGTATTGTAGTCAGAGCTGCACTGACACATTTAGTGCTGATTTATAGAATCCTTCCATATAACCATAGAGTAGTTTGTAGTAGGAGGCATGCCTAGAGCAGTCACAGAACAGAAGCAGTACATGGGAAAACAGCCAGACCAGGACGAGAACCAA
Organism: Cebus imitator; assembly: GCF_001604975.1. Lineage (NCBI taxonomy): Eukaryota > Metazoa > Chordata > Mammalia > Primates > Cebidae > Cebus > Cebus imitator. The sequence goes on along the minus strand of NW_016107367.1, from coordinate 3,762,514 downwards.
AGACCCAGGCGGTGGCGTCCCTGCCTGAAAGGGCAGACGCTGTATGGCAGGCTTGGAGCAAGAGCCTCTCCTCGTGAGAAAGGAGTTGTAGAACCTCGCATCCAGTTCCTGTGGAAAGTAGGCCTCAGGCCTGAGATCCCACAAATAACTGAGGGAGAAGAGCCACTCTGGTGTGACCAGTCACGGCGGCTGTACACCCGGTCAGTCCTTTTTCGCTTCTGTGCTAGCTCAAATCACCCTAGCACAAGTCTGCCAGCTCCCATTGCATTGGCTTACAGTATCTATTAAAAACCATTTGAAGTCTCCAGCCCTCAGATAAGAAGTGTTGCACATGACACCTGTCGCACACAGCCCACCTCCTTGCCTCGGTGACCTAATGGGGGTAGACCCCTTTTCTGTACACGACCCTCTACTACTGTGCACGGCACAGCCCCCTACTGCGCACAGCCCACCTCTCTGCCCAGGTAACATAATGGAGTGGCCCCCTCGATTGCGACTCACGTGATTATGTATGCCCTATCACTAAGCCTATAGATGATGACCTCACTTGCAACCCTTCCTCCTGCTTGTACCTAATAAATACAGACACTTCCGGGCATTCGAGGCCTCACCTGTCTCTGATCATAGGTAGCGTGGCCCCCTGAGTCCACCTGCTCTTCACCAGCTCTTCAGTGTCCTGTCTCTTTACTTCTCGGATCCTGCACCTCAGCACAGCATAAGGGACACCCCACGATCCTGTGGAGCCAACAGCCCGACAACATCCCAAGTAGCTGGGACTACAGGTGCACACCACCATACCAAGCTAACGTTTGTATTTTTTGTAGAGACAGGGCTTCGCCATGCTGCCCAAGCTGGTCTCAGACTCCTGGGTTCAAACAGTCCGCCTGCCCTCGCCTCCCAAAGTGCTGGAATATCAGGAGTGAGCCACTGTACCCAGCCGGGTTTTTTTGATTAATAGACTTTTTGAACCATTTTCGATTTGCAGAAAAATGTGAGCATATAGTACAGAGGAAATACATTTTTTTAACCTCATAAAAGTCCACCTTCAAATAACACTATACCACTTCATGTGTAGTGTGATAACTTAAAACAGAATTTCCAGTTCCTTCCTCCCATCTCATGACATTTAATTCATTCATGTGCTGTAACCACCCAGAATGTTGAATTTCTGACCTATATCATCTTTCTCTTTGAAGAACTTCCTTTTTTTTTTTTTTTTTTGAGATAGAGTATCACTCTCTCACCCAGGCTAGAGTGCAATGGCATGATCTCAGTTCACTGCCTCCTGGGTTCAAGCAATTCTCCTGCCTCAGCCTCCTTAGCAGCTAGGATTACAGGCGCCCACCACCACGCCCAGCTAATTTTTGTATTTTTAGTAGAGAAGGGGTTTCGCCATGTTGGAAAGGTTGGTCTCGAACTTCTGGCCTCAGCTGATCCAACCATCTTGGCCTCCCGAAGTGCTGGGATTACAGGTATGAGCCACCGCACCCAGCCTGAAGAACTTCTTTTAATGTGTTTTTTTTGTAGGGCAGATCTGCTGGTGATGAATTTCTTCCATTGTTGTTTTTCTGGGGAAACCTTCACTTCTTTTTCACTTCTGAAGGATCATTTCACTGGATTAAACTCCTGTTGATGGGTTTTCTCTCTCTCTCTCTCTCCCACTACTTTAATTATTTCACCCTACTCTCTCTTGCTTGCCTGGGTTCTAATAGCAGGTTTGCTGCAGTTCTTCTCCTTGTTCTTCTTTAGGTAAGGTATTTTTCCCCTTCTGGCTTCTCTCAAGGTTTTTCTTCATCTTCGCTTGTCTGCAATTTGCATAGGATATGCCTCGCTGTCAATTTTTGGTATTTTTCCTGCTTATGCCTCTTAGATTCCTGGATCTGCTGTTTCCTATCTATCATGAGTTTCAGAAAATTCTCAGCTATTTTTAAATTTTTTCCAGACGGAGTGTAGCTCTGTGGCCTAGGCTGGAGTGCAGTGGTGCGATTTCAGATCACTGCAACCTCTGCCTCCTGGGTTCAACTGATTCTCCTGCCTCAGCCTCCCAAGTAGCTGAAATGACAGGCACCCATCACGATGCCCGGCTAATATTTGCAGTTTTAGTATAGACAGGGTTTCACCATGTTGGCCAGGCTGGTCTGGAACTCCTGGCCTCAGGTAATCCACCCGCCTTGGCCTCCCACAGTGCTGGGATTACAGGCGTGAGCCACCGCACCCACCCTTTTAGCCATTTTTACTTCAAATATTTCTTCAGCTCCTTTTTCTCTTTCCCATTTTCCAGTTATCTACATTTATATTTTTCGAATTGTTCCGTAGTCCTTGGATGTTCTGTCGTTTGTTTTTGTAACTTCTGTTTTTCTCTGGTTTATCAGTTTGGGAAGTTGCTGTTGGGGCGTCGTAAATCTCGCTGATGGTCTCGGCAGGTCTCGGTCTACTCATAAGCTCGCCAAAGGCATTTTTATTTCTGTTACGGTGTTTTTGATTCTTAATATATCTTTCAGTTTTTTTCTTAAGGTGGACCTCTCTCTGTGTCTATTACCCATTTGTCCTTGCCAGTGTCCTTGCCAGTGTCCTTGGCAATACTCAGAGATGTTTGTTCTTGATGTTGTCAACTTTTTCCACCAGAGCCCCTAACGTATTAGTCATGGTTATTCTAAATCTCACGTCAGCATCTGTGTCATGCTCCAGGCTCGCTCTGATGCTCCTTCTGACTGACTTTTCTTATCTTTTTTCATGCCTTGTTGTTTTTCTGGCGAGCCAGCCAGGATGTACTAGATAACAGGAACCGAGGTAAGTAGGTCTTAGGGTGAGGATTTACGTTTCTCTGGCTGGGGCTGGGCTGTGTTTGACGTCTTCTGTGGCTGTAGGAGCCCAAACCTCACGGCTATGGCCCAGGCTGTGTCACTTCTGCCTCCGTACACCCATCTGGAGCCCCGTGTTGATGTGTGACTATCACCCAGTTCTGAGTCCCAGCTGGGAAGCAGGGCCCATCATAGGTGCCCTCCCTGGGGCTGTGTGCCCTCCAACTCCATCCTGGCTCTGCCTGTGCCCAGCTCTCTGTGCAGGGAGCCCCTGCACGCTGCATGCCCCACCCTAGCAGCCCCCTGCTAGCTTTAGCCAATGAAAAGCACAGGTGGGAGTTGGAGGGGAGGGGGCAGGGAGAAGCCGGGGTATCCTCCTGCTCTGTCTGCGCAGAATCTGACAGTGGCTGTCTCCAGCTCTGGCCAGACAGGCCGTGTGAGGGTCCAGCTTTGACAAGGTGACCATAGCTCCTTGGTTCCTGCAGCAGCTCCTGTTCTCCCTGCATCGAGGACCTGGGGATTGTTCCTACTGTGGCTGATCTCAAGGTTACTTCACTGACCCCTGTATGGCTTCTTAGCCTCTTTGGCTTCAATTCTCTGCATTAAATTCCCTGTGTTTCAAATACTCAGTGATGTCTGGTTTCATGTGGAGACCCTGACTCTTACAGTGTACCTATTCAGGCCAGAGCCACTGACCTCTGTGTGCTCCATCCCTGAAGCCTGTAATCCACCCCCAGCTCTGCCAGGAGCATGTGCCCAAGGACAGACATGGTTCCCCAGGAGAGTCCAAAGAGATCTGCAGAGGATGAATGTGTACGTTGGGGCCCATGAAGATGGAGTAGGAGCTCACTGGACAGAGAAGAGGGGGAAGGGCACTCCAGGGAGGAGCAAATGCTGAGGTCCGCTTGGGAAAATGCCTGGGTGGTTTTGGTGCTGTGAGATTCTGGGGTAGGTGAAACTGTGTGTGTGTCTGTGTGTGTGCGTGTCTGTGTGTCTGTGTGTATGTCTGTGTGTGTCTGTGTGTGTGTGTGTGTGTCTGTCTGCGTGTGTCTGTGTGTGTCTGTGTATGTCTGTGTGTGTCTTTGTATGTGTCTGTCTCTTTGTGTCTGTCTGTGTGTGTGTGTATGTGTGTGTATGTGTCTCTGTGTGTCTGTGTGTGTGTATGTCTGTGTGTGTCTTTGTGTCTCTGTGTGTCTGTGTGTGTGTCTGTGTTTGTGTATGTCTGTGTGTGTCTTTGTGTCTCTGTGTGTCTGTGTGTGTATGTCTGTGTGTCTTTGTGTGTATGTGTCTGTCTGTGTGTGTGTATGTGTCTCTGTGTGTCTGTGTGTGTGTGCGTATGTCTGTGTGTGTGTCTTTGTGTGTATGTGTCTGCGTGTGTGTCTGTGTGTGTGTGTCTGTGTGGGGGTGCGGGGGTTGGGTCTGAAGCTCCAGCAGGAGCAGCTGAATAAAGGGCTAGATGCCCACCCCAGCAGGTAAACTCATCAGAGCTCCCTATGGAGAGTGTAAGGGGGAGCCCCAGTGGGTCCTAGACTGCCTGGGAATCGCTGGTCCGGGAGCAGAGACCGGGAAGAAGCCCACAGCGGGGGGCAAAGGGTGGACTG
>NW_016107367.1:3749824-3757922 GCF_001604975.1 Cebus imitator | reverse complement strand
CCAGGTTTCGCTTCTCCCTGAGAGTCCTGGGGAAACACCCCCTGTCCTTTCCCTTGCACCCCCATTTTTAGGCTGTTCCGTGAGAGCTTTCGGGGACGGCTGGCTTCAGGGGTTGCCTCCCCTAGCCGAGTGGGTGGTGGAACCGGAGCCCGGAGTCCAGGCCTCTGGCCCTGCGCCTCCCTGGCTAAATAGAGCCCGGGGGGAGTGGGGGAAGCAGGGCCCCAGGCGGAACCGGGAAAACACACCGGGGCTTTCGACAGAGCGGGCCACTCCCATTGCATGTGGAAAGCGTTTAAAAGAGGTCCTGCCGTGGGCTGCCGCCGTGTCCCTCTTCCTTCAGCCTCGCCGCGTGTCACTGAGCAGAGGTGGCCTCCTAGAAGGGGAGGTCCCGAACTCGAGGCCCTGCGTGTAGGGGAGGCGAGCGCCCGCCCCTTCCCTGCCGCCGCGAGCGCCCGGGAGGGAACCGGGGCTGCCGTCCCTCCGCCTCTTCCCCGCGGGGCGCAGCGATGGCCCGGGCCGGGGCGCTGCTGGCGCTGTGGGTGCTCGGGGCCGCGGCGCACCCGCAGTGCCTGGACTTCAGGCCGCCCTTCCGGCCGCAGCGGCTGCTGGCCCTCTGCTCGCGGTACTCGGTCTTCGGCTGCTGCGATGAGAAACGCGACGCCGAGCTGACCAGCCGCTTCTGGGCCCTGGCGAACCGCATGTTGGCCGCCGAGTGGGCCGACTGCGCCGGCTACGCCAGGGAGCTGCTGTGCCAGGTGAGCGGGCGCGCGGCCACCGGGCGGGGCGGGGCGGGGCGGCCGGCCCGGGAGCGGAGATCCGAACCCCGCTGGGGCGAGGGCCAAGAGTGGGCGGCGGACTCGGGAACTCTAGGCCCTAAGAGGGAGTCATTTGGCACGGGGCGGGGAGACCCGGCAACTCAGGACGACTCTGGGCTTTGCCATTCATTAGTTTACTGACTTGGGCCTTCTTGGGGCCTCAGTTTCCCCTCCTGAAGCAGGAGTGGCGGACAGATGATATCATCATCTCCTCAGAGGTTGGAGGCTCCTCCGCCTCGGCCCCCTGGAGTTGACCCCCCAGTGACCCACCCCAAGCAGCCAAGCCCTTGTGGGGGTACCAGGGTGGAGAGGCTTCTGTCCCGGTCCGTGCTCCGCTGTGCTGTTGCCCCGGCAGTGAAAGCAGGGGGCCCTGCTGTGGGCTTGGTCAACATGTCGCCAGGATTTGTTGAGGGTGTTGGGGGCCACTGCCCCCACGAGAGTCCCTCCCCCCCATGCCCTTGGCACTTCTGCCACCATCTCCTGGGGATGGCGCCCCGGCCTGGCAGAAGCTCTCTCAAGACTGAGTGACAGCTCTTTGTTGAAGGCCCTGGGCTCCCATCTTCCCTCTGAGGGTGGAGCCCCTGCTTCTGGGCACACCTGGCGGGGCCACCGCTGTTTGTTTTCCTCTTGTGGGAGTCTGAGGCCCCAGCCCACGACCACACCCAAGCAGGCAAATGCTGCCTGAATGCAGGAATGGGGCAGGATGGGCAGCCCCAAGGCATTGCTGGCCCAGCATCTGGGCAGTGAGAGGCCTGGGGTGGAGAGGCCCCAGGGGCCAGAGCCATGTCCCAGCCTTTGGCCAGGAGGGGCAGGTGGTGTGGGGAGGGCAAAAGGGCTGACTTGGAGTCGGAGTTTGATCCTGGCTCTGTCACTTCCTCAGCTGCATGGTTAGGCAGGTCACTGATCCACCTCAGTGACAGTATCTTTAAAACGAGGCCGGGCGCGGTGGCTCACACCTGTAACCCCAGCCCTTTGGGAGGCCGAGGTGGGCAGATCATATGAGGTCAGAAGTTCAAGACCAGCCCGGCCAACATGGCAAAACCCCATCTCTACAAAAATTAGCTGGGCATGTTGGCGAGCACTTGTAATCCCAGCTACTCAGGAGGCTGAGGTAGGAGAATCACTTGACTCCGGGAGGCAGAGGTTGCAGTGAGCCAAGATTGAGCCACTGCACTCCAGCCTAACAATAGAGCAAGACTCTGTCTCAAAAAAAATATAATAATATAATATACAAAATAAATAAAATAAAACCTTAACCACCCCCTGGGTTGCCATGCAGATTAAATGCCTCATGCTAGGGGCTTGGTAAATGTTTGCAGTTGGATTTCTCAAGGGTTTCCTTGGCCCTCACTGGCTGCCCAGCCCTGGGAGGGGCCCAGGTGACGCTCAGAGCCAGATTCAAGGAAAACCCAGAGAGAAGCAGGGACTTGCCCAACAGTCACACAGCCCAGCGGTGGTTGAGGTGGGGACATGGACCATACTCGCTGATGTGAGGGCTTATCTAGGTGAGAAGCAGAAGGGTCTGGGAGGATGAGGATGGGGCTCTGGGGAGCTCCAGAATGCAACAAAGTGTGGGCTGGTCGCCTTTAGGTGGATTCTGCTGGACTCCCACGCTGTGCACCTCAAGGGCACGGGAATGGTCTGGCCAACTGTCTGGTTCCCTCACCAGCCTGGGGACCCCTCAGGACCAGGTCCTTTGGTCTCCCCACCCCTATCACATAGCAGGGTTCCTGCATCCATGCCACATTTGTCTATTGAGCACTTGCTATGTGCCAGGCTCAGCAGGGCAGTGAGGTAGGCAGGTGGATGGAGGAAGGGAAGGGTCAGTCCTGATGCTGTCCCCTGGCAGGGCATCTCTCTTTTCTTGGGAACCTTCCCAGGACAGCCTGGTCTTAAGCAACCAGCAGTGGAGTGACCACTAACATTTCAGCCCAGGCGTCTCTGAGAGTGACCTCATGTCTGGAGTGAGCTTGGAGATGGCGGCTGAGACAGGGTCATGGTTTCACTGACGGGGCCTCCTAGAGCATGCTGGAGGGAGGATGTGCTCTCTGCTAGCCAAGGCGGAGTCTGCATTGGCACCTCCTGATTTCCACGTGGGGAGGTGGCGGAGGTGCTTATTTATAGGTCTCTGTCAGCGTGGAGGCACTCAGGCCTCCACACCTGCCCTGGGGAGATGGGAGACTCTTTCCTGGGGTGTTGCTTGTCCAGTAGATGCCTGTGTCCTCTGGAGGAGAGAGGGCAGCCCTGGCACGTGGCATTCCCAGTGCATTGGTGTGAGCCTTCCACGGAACTAACCTCCCCTGTGCCTGGGGTTGTCTAAGTCGCTGGTCATCACAGCATGTTTCCTGGTGGAGATCTGTGTGAAATGTGCTCTGCTCGCTCAAGTATTCAGCAGGCTCTTCTTCAGCCTGTTAGGAGTCAGCCCTGTGCTGGCTGCTGGGCCCAAAGGCCGTTGGAAAGTCACAGGCTCAGTCTCAAAAGTCCCCTTTGTCACTTCAGGAGACTGACACACACAGGAAGGTGCCAGGGATTCCCCAAGGAGTGTAGGGAAAAGGCCACATAGCCCAGGGAAGGCTTCCTGGAGGAGGAAGCGTTGAGTTGCATGTCTACAGCTCATATTTACTGAATGAACATACACATCTCCTCATCTATTCCTCCCAGCAGCTCTACGAGGTTGGAATTCCTTCCCCCTTCTATAGAGGAGGACGCAGGCACAGAGAGGTCGAGGAGCTTATCCACGGTCACTTGCGGACTGTGTGCTCTGGCTCTCCTAATTGCTTTGTCACACTGCCTCCCTCCTTGAAGCTCCACTGTGTCCCACAGTCGGTGGAGTGGACAGACATGCAAAGAGATGATAAAGTCCCAGCCAGGCCGACAGACTGGAGCGCCCTGGTGATGGAGCAGGGACTGCTGGAGAGAGCTCCCCTGTAAGCTGCAAGACTCAGTGGAGTGAGGGTAGTGTGTGAGACAGGCACAGTGCATTGGGAGCATTCATACGGGCCAGGGATGGGACAGTCAGTGCCCTGGGAACATGGAGGACAAGACAAGACCTTTGAGTTGGCCTTGAGTCACAAATAGCAGTTTGCCAGATGAGGGAGTGGGTGAGGGGCGACTATCTTGTGGGAGGACACAGTGTGCAAAGGATCAGTCTTTCGAAGAACGAATGGTGGACATAAGAAACCTTCAGGACCCAGGGCCATAAGTCACGAGTGTCAGTGACATATGGTGGCAAACTCTGGGCAAGATGGGGACTCTCCACCCTGCACTAAATGTCCCAGGCAGCTGGACCCTGTGACATGGAGCTCCTTTCCCATGGGCTTTCTGCCACCTGCCCCCAAACACAGTGAAGCCAAGCTCCGGATCATCCTCTTGTTGCTCCTTAGTTCTGGACTACCCTGGTCTGGGCCACACATTTACATTGTGTGTGAGGAAGAGGACACAGGCCACGCGGAAGCACCTGCTGGGCGCCTGGGACTCGTGGGTGCTGAGGTCTGCGGTCTGGCTCCCCGAGGACCTTTTGCTCCCTCTGTAGTTCTGCACTGGGCTTTGGTGAATGGAGGGCTCTTGTTGCCTTCCAGATGTCTGTTCTGCCCCTCACTGTGTCTCTGGAACCAAGCTGGTCCCTGGCACAATCTCTGCTCAGTAAATTCTTGGTGAATGAAATGTTGCTGACTAATCTGGAAAGAACACCAGTCCAGACATCATGAGGCTTGGGTGTCAGCCCTGGTCTGGCTACTTCTTGGCATGTGTCCTTCTTCAAGCTTCAGTTCCTCATCCATAAAATAGGAGTCAAGCCGGGTGCAGTGGCTCATGCCCATAATCCCAGAACTTTAGTGAACTGAGGCGGGAAGACTGCTTGAGCCCAGGAGTTCAAGACAAGCCTGGGCAATATAGGCAGACCTTGACTCTACAAAAAATAAAAAGGAAAATTAGCTGGGTATGGTGCAGCATGTCTGTGGTTCTGGCTACTCTGGAGGCTGAGGTGGGGAGGATCGTTTGAACCCAGGAGGTCAAGGCTACAGTGAGCTAGGATTGTGCCACTGCACTCCAGCCTGGGTGACAGAGCGAGACCCTGTCTCAAAAAAATCAATAAACAAATAAAGTAAAATAGTCACAGTGACCCTACCTTGCAAAGATGAAAGAAGGCACGTGTGCACACAGCCCCTCCCTGGTCCAGGTGCAGCTGCTGGCTGGCCCATAGGTGGCTCCCGGGGGAACCGTGGGAGGGACAGCACACATGGAGGCCCGAGGCCTGGCCATCTGGCCTGCTCGTTGGCAGAGGGGGGCATGTAAGACATAGCACCCCAGTCTGCACCTGGGACAGCAACTGACCTAGGACTCCAAGACATTCCACCAAGTGGCCCTTGGCCTGTTGGGTGAGACCTAGCCTCACAGCAGTAGAGGGGCCAGGAGGACAGGCTGTGGTGTGATGAAAATCCACAGTCGTGTCACAGGAGTGAGTGGGCCCTGGCCTGGGACTTGAGAACTCCCTGGGAGGCAGCCTGCTATCCCCCGTCCCCAGTCCTCCCCAAACGTCCCAGAGGCCTCCTGCTGGAACCCAGCCTGGCCCTCCCTGCGAGGGGAGGGAGGGTGCCGCTGTCAGTGCCTCCCCACTGCAGAAGGAACACCCCCTGAAGTCTCTGGGGGCCCAGAGCTGACTCAGACGTGGCCTTGGCCTGGTGAACTCACAGGTGGGGAAGAGCATCAGCCACAGGTAAAAAGGATGATCACGCCACAGGCTGGTGGCTCTAACAGAGGGAGGCCCACAGACAGCCTGGAGCCAAGGCCCCTGCTTTGGGTAGGGATGGGACACAGGGAGGGTGCTGTGGTCCGGGAACACTTAACTGGCATTTGGGGATGGGTAGCTAGGAGCTGGGCACACATGGCTCAAACCCCACTGGCCCACGTGACATGAGACCTTGGGACAGTGGCTTCCATCTGCTGTCTCTGCTCCCACCTCTGTGCGGTGGGAATAAGGACCGGCCTCCCTCCCGTGGTTGCCTTGAGGAGGAAATGCAGATTCATGGGCACACTGCCTGGTGCCTGGCCCACAATCTGCCCAAAACCCCAGGAGCTGCTGTGATTAGTTAGCACTCCTTCTCCTATGGCCATGGCCATGATTTAAGGATAACAAGAGCTCTACCTGCCAGAGAAGAGCAGAGGAAGGGCATGCTTGTGAAGGCAACAGGCTGTGCTGAGGCTCAGAGGTGTGAAATGGCTGGGAGTATGTATTAGTCTGTTCTCTCATTGCTATAAAGGAATACCTGGCCGGGCACATTTGCTCATGTCTGTAATCTCAGCATTTTGGGAGGCTGAAACGGGAGGATGGCTTGAGCTCTGAAGTTTGGGACTGACCTGGGCAACATGGCAAAACCCCATCTCTAGGAAAAAAACACAAAAATTAGCTAGGTGTGTGGCCCTCATCTGTAGTCTCAGCTACCCAGGAGGCTGAGGCAGGAGGATCTCTTGAGCCCAGGAGGCAGAGGTTGCAGTGAGCTGAGATGGTGCCACTGCATTCCAGCCTGGGTGACAGAGGGAGACCCTGTCTCAAAAAAAAAAAAAAAAAAAAAAAAAAAAAAAAAAAAAAAAAAAAACAAGAAAAAAAAAAAAAAAAAAAAAAAAAAAAAAAGACTGGGTAATTTATAAAGAAAAGAGTTTTAATTGCCTCACAGTTCTGCAGGCTACATAGGAAGCATAGCGGCTTCTGCTTCTGGGGAGTTCTCGGGAAACTTACAATCATGGTGAAAAGCAAAGGGGAGGCAGGCATGTCCCATGGCGACAGCAGGAACAAGAGAGAGAGATGGAAGTGGTGGCAGGTGTCACACGCTTTAAAACTACCAGATCTCACAAGAACTCACTCTACAGACAGTACCAAGGGGAGATGGTGCTAAACCGCTCCTGATAACCCCGCCCCTGTGATCCAGTCACCTCCCCACAGACTCCTCCTCAGGCACTGGGGATTACAATTCTACATGAGATTTGGGCGGGGGCACAGATCCAAGCCATACCTGAGTATCAAGAGATGGAAAGCAGACAGGAGGCTGGAGAGGCGCAGGGAGGCGGGAGCTGACGGTGGAGCTGTCCATGGGCAGAGCCGGGTCAGGGTGCACTTGGTGTTTTACTGTTTTTCAACAGATAGAGACCAGAAGGTACTAGAGGGTACGGACGAGGTGGTCACAGAGGACCGGAGGTGAGCCTTGGGCAGGAACCCGAGTTAAGTGCAGGAGGGAGCTGTGCTGATATAGGGACGGAGGTTAACACAGAGAGGGTGGCTGACAGTGCCTCAGACCCTTTTCGGCATATGGCAGGTGCTCCCGAGTAGCTGCTGCTGCTGTTGATAGGAGTAGTAATAGTATTGCTTTGTGTTCTAACAGAACAACACAAACATTAAGAACTAAGTTTTGTTACTGTTGTTGAGACTTATCGCGGTAACAGACAGATGGCATTGTCTCCATTTTATGGATCAGCAGACTGAGGCTCTGAGAGATGGGGGACCCACCCAAGGTCGTGCAGCGGGTAAGCACCTCCACAAAGCATCTCTGAACCATTGCTGTCTCTGCAGGAATGCTCGCCGTATGCAGCCCACCTCTATGATGCCGAGGACCCGTCGACACCCCTGCGCACTGTGCCCGGGCTCTGCCAGGACTACTGCCTGACCATGTGGCAGAAATGCCGGAGGCTGCTCCGCCACTTATCAACCGACAAGAAGCTCTGGGCGCTGGAGGACAACCGTGACAAGTTCTGCCACTACCTGTCCCTGGATGACATGGACTACTGCTACCCTAACCTGATGGTCAACAAGAACCTCAGCTCAGACCTGGGTCACATGGTAGCCGACGCCACTGGCTGCCTGCAGCTGTGCTTGGAGGAGGTGGCCAATGGGCTGCGAAACCCCGTGGCCATGGTCCACGCCGGCGACGGCACCCACCGCTTTTTTGTGGCCGAGCAGGTGGGGCTGGTGTGGGCCTACCTGCCCAACCGCTTCAGGCTGGAGAAGCCTTTCCTGAACATCAGCCAGGCGGTGCTCACCTCGCCCTGGGAGGGCGATGAGCGTGGCTTCCTGGGCATCGCCTTCCACCCCAGCTTCAGGCACAACCGCAAGCTCTATGTCTACTACTCAGTGGGGATCCGCGCTGAAGAGTGGATCCGCATCAGCGAGTTCAGGGTCTCCGAAGACGACGAGAACGCCGTGGACCACAGCTCTGAGAGGTGGCTTCCCTGGGGAACCGGGTCTGGGTGGGGACAGGGCACCATATGCACTGGTGTGACAACAGTATCAGTTG
>NW_016107367.1:3693310-3749752 GCF_001604975.1 Cebus imitator | reverse complement strand
CCCAGGCTGGAGTGCAATGGCACAGGCTCGGCTCACTATAACCTCTGCCTCCCAGATCCAAGCAATTCTCCTGCCTCAGCCTTCTGAGAAGCTGGGATTACAGGCACGTACCACCACTCCCAGCTAATTTTTGTATTTTTAGTAGAGATGGGGTTTTAGTATGTTGGTCAGGCTAGTCTCAAACTCCTGACCTGTGATCCGCCCGACTTGGCCTCCCAAATTGCTGGGATTACAGGCATGAGCCACCGCGTCCAGCAGTATACTGTTCTTAAATATTATGAATATTTAACACACCTGGTGGGGGTGGTGAATTTCATGCTTTGGGGCCTGGGGAAGGACAGTTTTGCAGAACAGACCTCACATGGGGATCATATCCAAATCCCTCCATCTGGCCTACAAGGCCCAACATTTCCTCACCAGCTCTTCTGTTTTCAGGCACTTTAGACGGTTCATTTCATTTGATTCTCCTAAAACCCACTGAGGCTAGTATTATTTTTCCCATTTTACAGATGAGAAAGTGGAGACTTAGAGAGGTGGAGCGTTGGGTCACACGGGGAGGGAACATCAGAGCCGGAACCCTGATCTGTTTTCTCCGAAGCCCACCGTCTTCCCCAGCCTGCCTCACTCTGGCCTGAAGTGCCATTCTTGAGCCCCACTGGCTCCTTTTTCCCACTTGAATCCCCTGCCCACGGGAACTTGCTTCCTTCCTGCCCTGAGGTTCATCTGTTCCTGCCTGCGGGCTTCCGCTCCTCTCAACAACTCCTGCAGAGCCTGCGCTCTGTGGCTCATTTATGCCCCAACTATTTTCAAAATGGGTCTGACTTGGTCGCGCATGTGGGGCACACACAGTCTGAAACAAACCCTGTATCAGCTTACTCAGTAGGCAGACTCTGATTCTGGGAGTCAGTTCCTCAGGTGTTCGGAATGATAAAAGGGCTCCAGCGCCATGGCTCACACCTGTAACCCTAACAATTTGGGAGGCTGAGGCGGGTGGACCACTTGAGGTCAGGAATTCAAAACCAGACTGGCTAACATGGCAAAACCTCGTCTCTACTAAAACCACAAAAACTAGCTGGGTGCAGTGGTGGGAACCTGTAGTCCCAACTACCCAGGAGGCTGAAGCAAGAGAATTGCTTGAACCTGGGAGGTGGAGGTTGCAGTGAACTGCGATCCTGACACTGCACGGCAGCCTGAGTGATAGAGTGAGACTCTGTCTCAAAAGAAAAAAAAAAAGGGAAACCTGGGGAAGGAAGGCAGTGACTCTGAGATTAACAACCGGAAGAAGCTGCCTATCGGGCCAGGAGGACAAAGTGAGAAGATGGGGTTACTGGGGCTCTGGAGCTGCGGACACCCAGTAGAAGCTAGAACTGTAACTGGCCTGGGCAGGAGGAGGTGGAGCCAGGGAGAAGGAGCAGCTGCTGCCAAAAGAGAAGCTGCTTAAAACAGAGAAGGGGAGAAATCCCAGTGCTCCTGCCTCTCCAGGGTCCTGCCAGTGCTGTCCACTGGCTGAACCTCGCTGGAGCCCAGCTAGCTAAGAAGCCTGGGAAATGTCATTCACAGAAGCTGACCCCCTGAAGTTGAGAAGAGGTAATGGGAGGGCCAGGACTGGGTCTGAGGGCAAACGGGCAAAGAACAGCACATCGTGTATTTGTTAAAACTGTAGAATCTTGACCCTGAATGTATAAAAAGAGGAGAAATCAACTATGACAGCTATGAGGACGAACATGATTCTTTATAATGCACAGCATTAGTCTTGACTATGAGCTTCCTGGCAGCCAGAGTAAAAGGAGGAAACATTCTCAGGATCTTACATGAGCCTGTACAGCCAGTTCTCCAAGAGAACTGTGGCTCACACCTGTAATCCCAGCATTTTGGGAGGCTGAGGTAGGTGAATCACTTGAGGTCAGGAGGTCAAGACCAACCTCGCCAACATGGTGAAACACCGTCTCTACTAAAAGTACAAAAATTAGCTGGACATGGTGGTGGGCACCTGTAATCCCAGCTACTCTGGAGGCTGAGGCAGGAGAATCACTTAAACATGGGAAGTGGAGGTTGCAGTGAGCCAAGACTGCACCATTGCACTCCAGCCTGGGCGACAAAGCAAGATTCTGTCTCAAAAAAAAAAAAAAAAAAGAAAGAAAGAAAAGTATTTTCCATTGTGAAATGACATCCACGAGAGACTGTGATGTTGTTTTGTGTTTTTGGCTCATGCATGGAAGGCTGAGTTTTGTGGATCCCTTATCTTTCTTTAGGGTAATCCTGGAGGTCAAAGAACCAGCCTCAAACCACAACGGGGGCCAGCTGCTCTTCGGGGATGATGGGTACCTCTACATCTTCACCGGAGATGGCGGGATGGCTGGAGACCCCTTTGGGACGTTCGGAAATGCCCAGAACAAGTATGCTCAGCTTTCGGTTGGCTAGTGGGCTGGTTTACATACTCCTGGGCTTCTCATATGCTTCCAGAGGCCGAGTTCCTTCCTTAGCCAGGCAGTGTAGGGCAGGAGAAAAGGTTCTGGATCCCAGCTCAGCCTGCAGCTAGCTGGACAGCCTAGGCAAGTCACTTCCCCTCAACAGTTAGAGGAGGTAAAAGTCCCCAGTGCGGGTGGCTTGTCACAAGAAGTAAAGGCGATTGTGACTGCCCAGGGTCAGGCACAGTAGTTTCTGATCACAGGCACCTGAGAGGTGACATCAGTGAGCCTCAGGGCAGATGGGATTTTCTCTAAGGACAGCCCTCCCTGCTGGAAGAAGGGAAGGGGTGCGCCCCAGGCTGAATGGAAAGTGTGAGCTGGCTGGAGCAGGGTGGCACCAGCACGGGATCTCCTGCCTTAGGGTCCCTCAGGAAGACCCAGATGTTAACTTGCAGCCTTGCCCTCTTCCCCACTTCCTGGCTTGAGCACATAAGCTGAAGATCTCATTCCGTTACACACACACATACACAAATATGCGTACATGCACATATACACACACAAACATGCATACACATACATGTACACACATCCACATACGTACACTCGTTCACACACATACACACGCACAGTCTTGTGCGTGTAAACAGGATGTCCAGGAGTCTGAAGTCAGCCTCCTCATTCCCTTTGCCAAAATGATAAAACCTTCCTCAGCCCAGGAAGTAAAAATAGCAAGTATGGTGTTGATGACAGTAATTAAAGTGCTCACACTTTGTGAGTTGTGCTTTCATAGATGACAGTGTAAGCATCGTCCCAGCTTTCTCATGTTTGGGATATGTTTAGAGAGGAAAGTTGAGAAAATAGAAATTAAGGATTAGTGGATAATTGGACAGAACTTCAAAACATCATTTTGCTGCTATGAGTTTTGCCCACTTAGCTATTGAATCGTGGTGTGGTGCGTGGGCTCAGAGGTGTGATCTAGATGGCGCTCAGAAGCCTGGAGCGATGAGAGGAATCTATGGGGGAAATAGAAGGCCAGAAGCAGGGGCTTGATCACAACGCACGTATTGGGTGGGAGCATTTCACCACCATGAAAGAGGACACTTGTTTGCTGTCCCTACTGATAAGGGATAGGCATGGGTGCTAATGCTATGGGAGGATAATGGAATACAGCTTCACAAACCCTGTCTTGAAAAGAAACCCAGAGGGAGGACACCAAAATGCTAATAGCAAGGGAAGCTGATGCATTAAGTTGGTGCATCAAAAATCATAGATAAAAAGGGAATGTTCTCTGCACTGTCTTTAAGTGCATCACAGATTTTTCCCATCATGCTCTACTTTTTTCATGAGCTACTCATCCCCTGAACTGCATGGAGCTTAGGGCTGCACCCCTGTGCTCTCTCCCCCTCCCCCCGACACCCACACTCTGATAGGTGTGTCCTAGTATGTTTTATCATTTGTGGGTCCTAGTAGGTTTTATCATTTTGGCTAAGGGAATGGGGGAGGCCGATCTGGGACTCCTGAACGTCCTGTTTACACATCTTGTTTGGCTTTTATTGCAATCCATCATTCATTGATTCAGCAGACACTTAATGGTCCTCCACTATGTGCTGGTCACAATGCCGGGTACTGGAAGAAAACTGTAAATACAAATCATTTTTCTACTGGAATTTTCACGCTATAGCACAGTCTGGGAGGACTGAGTGGACTGAGCGGGACCACTCTAAAGTTATAGTTGAGGACACCCACATTCCACAGTGTGTGGTAAGGAGCTTGGGTTTCTGGGCAGGCTGTCTGGGCTGATCCCAGCGGTTTGGCAACTGGGCAACGTTATTCTACCTTTCTGAGCTCTGCTGCCACAGCCGTAGAGGGGGGGATCATACTAGGAGCCACCTACCTAAAAGACTGTTGTGAGGACAAGACGAAATAGATGATGTGTGTGTCCAATGCTTGGGACAGGCCTGGAGCACAGGAAGGTGGGAGATGCATGTTGAATGAATGATTGAGGTTACCCGGCTGTAAATAGCGAGGGAGGACTGCATCCCGGGGTCTCTGGCCCCATAACCTAGGCTCACCCTGCACCTGGCTCAGTGGTCAGCCAGCGCCCAGGCACCCGCCCTGCAGAGTCCGTGCGCCCCCGCGCACAGCGACCCCGAGCCGCGCCCTCTCCCACCCCGCCCGCAGGTCGGCGCTGCTGGGCAAGGTGCTGCGTATCGACGTGGACCGCAAGGAGCGCGGCCTGCCCTACGGTATCCCGCCCGACAACCCGTTCGTGGGAGACCCCGCTGCGAGGCCCGAGGTCTACGCCCTGGGCGTGCGCAACATGTGGCGCTGCTCCTTCGACCGCGGCGACCCCGAGTCGGGCGCGGGCCGCGGGCGCCTCTTCTGCGGCGACGTGGGCCAGAACAAGTACGAGGAGGTGGACCTCGTGGAGCGCGGCGGTAACTACGGCTGGCGCGCGCGCGAGGGGTTCCAGTGCTACGACCGCAGCCTGTGCGCCAACGCCTCGCTCAGTGAGTGCCCGCGCCCCAGGGACCCCAGCCCCGGATCTGCCCCCAGCCCACCTCACCTGCTGTGCCGCAGGGCCTCCCTCAGGGACCACTCGCGCCCCGGGATCCCGGGCCCCACTCTGTGAGCTGTGCGGCAGGGCCTCACTTGGGGGCCACCCGCACCCCAGGCACCCCCGACCCTGGGTCCGCCCCCACCCCAACCCCATGGGCTGTGCACTAACGCCTCCCTCGGCGACTGCCTTCGCCCTCACCCGAAGTCTCCCTGCACCTTGGAGGCCTCCCAGCAGCGCTCTTCTGTCCCTCCTCGCCCCATCCCCACCTGGCACCCCTGCCGACAAGTTTTCCCACACGCCAGCCCTGCTGTGGGCACACCCCTTCCTCCGTGGCCGCCCCGCCCCCGCGGAATCCCTCTGGAATTCTCCTGGCAGATGAACCTGCTCGCCGCGGGCTCACCGAAGCTTCTTGCCCTCCCACCCCGCAGATCACAAACTGCCGATTTTTGCCTACCCGCACACAACTGGCAAGTCGGTCACAGGGGGCTACGTGTACCGGGGCTGCGAGTACCCCAACCTGAACGGCCTCTACATTTTTGGGGATTTCATGAGCGGGTAAGTGACCTAGTGCCCTCGTGCCCCTGGCTGCTGCCACTGGCTGCTTGGGATTGGCTCTTTGGTGAAAAGGAGTGTATGTGTGTGCCCCCCTTCCTGCACATGTGCCTCGCCGCTCTGACGGGGCTCCCAGGTTGTGGGCCGGACACCCGCATCCACCCGCTTCTCCGAGATGCATCCTGAGCCTTTGCTGCAGGCCTCAGTACCTCTGTGATAGTCACACAACTCATGACATTGAAGACTGGAGGTTTGCTTCAGTGCGGGGCCCCTGATCTTCCTGTCCCGGCTCAGAACCATGTGCTCTGCGTCTGGCAGCAGTTCGGATGGGCAGGAGGGCAGAACAGGAACAATTTCCTTGACACTCAGGGCGATCCTGCTCCTGGGAAAGCCATGGCTTGTCACTGAACCAGCTGATGGGGGCCTGGAGCCCTGCGCAGCCCACCCCAGCCAGGACTGCAGGGAGCTTGCAAAGCTTGAGAAACTTTGCTTGGATGGATGGATGGATGGATGGATGGACCCCAGAGGACAGTGGCTGCCCATGGGCCTCCTAATGGGGAGAGGAGGTGGGGCTCTTGTGGCCTTGGAGCCTTGCTGCCCTGCCCCTGTGCTCTAGGGCAGCAGTGCCACCCACTGAGACCCTGTTGTGGGGGGAGGATGAATCACATCCCAAATAGGCTTGATAGGGGAGGGAAACCTACATCACAAGCCTCCTGTGAGTCAGACTCTGTCCCCAAGGGTGCTTATGGAGCCTCGTGACAGTGGGCCAAGTGGCCTGATCTGAACCCTGACCCACTTACTGGCCGGGTGACCTTGGCCAGTTACCTTACCCTTCCTTATCTTCAGCTACCTCACCTGCAACATGGAGATGGTCATAGTACTTGCCCCCAGGTTTATTTTGAGAACTGAATCAGTTAATACACAAATAGCACTTAGAATCTAGTGTACACTCGAAAGAAAGAAAGAAAGAGAGAGAGAGGGAGGGAGGGAGGGAGGGAAAGAATCTAGTGTATGCTTAATATATAGTGTTTTTGTTGTTGTTGTTGTTGTTGTTGTTTTGAGACAGCATCTCATTTTGTTGCCCGGGCTAGGGTGCAGTGGCACAATCTCAGCTCACTGCAGCCTCCATCTCCCAGGCTCAAGCAATCCTCCCACCTCAGCCTCCTGAGTGGCTGAGACTATAGTCCTGTGCCACCATGCCTGGCTAATTTTTGCATTTTTTGTAGAGATGGGGGTCTTGGTCTGTCACCCAAGCTGGTCTTGAACTCCTGGACTCAGGCGATCCTCCTGCCTCGGCCTCCCAAAGTGCTGGAATTACAGGCTCAAGGCATGATGCCCAGCCTGGTGTTTCTTATTTCCATGCAGCCTATTTCCATGCATTCTTCTTCAGAAGGCAGCTGAATAGGGTTCCTAAGGAGGGGGAATAAAGACGTGAAGTTGCCTGAGGCTGGTGGGAGAATTCTGGCTTTGTGTCCAGCCTGCAGCCTGAGCTGAGAGAGATACCTGACCTGGGCCCCTGGAATTTGAATCCCTCTCATTTCCGCCCCTTCCCCTTGGACCCAGCTTTTCCATCTGGAAAATGGGTATAGATGAAGCCTCTGTTTTTACCCCAGATTCTTCTTTCTCCCTTCTGTCCTTCCCAGGAGGGCCCAAGTCTCCTGACCACAGAAATTCAACTAATTTTGCCAGTTTTCTCAGCCCCTCTGCTGGGTCAGGCAAGGGCCAGGATGACAGAGATGAAGAGCACCCCTCACACCCAAGCCAGGGAGACAGACCTATTCAGTCCACTGCACTGCAGCCTCAGAGAGCCTGTGCACAGTGTGGGGAGCCCTGCATGAGGGCTTTCAGGGAGGGCTTCACAGAGGAGGGGATGTCTCTAAGCAGGACCTGGAAATACGACTAGGTGATTGGCAAGCCGAGATGGGAGTAAGGAGCAAGGTTAGCATATTCCAAAGATGTTGAAGCTCCAGTGGTTGGCAGGTTCTGAAACCGGTGAGCTCTTGACAGTGTTGTGCCCTCTGCAGGAGCCAGTGGGCAGGACTGCATTCAGGGTGCAGGAACCAAGCTAGTCTTGTTCATTCTTGTGGGTCTCTGGTAGGTGCTTAGTGAAGATTGCACACAGTGACAGCTTCATGGACGTACAGTCACACAGGGCCCCATGCTCAGAAAGGTCCACACTTGATCTCATGCTCTGTGGTCACTATCTTGAATTCTTAACACTTTTTGAACGAGCGGCCCTGCATGCTCGTTCTGCACTGGGCTTGGCAAATTGTGTATGGTCCTTGCATGAATCAGTGGGTGAGTGGATGGATGGATGGATGTGGGAGGGAGGGATGGATGGATTGGTGGGTAGGTTTCCCTAGGTGCCATGCCAGGCATGGCCTCACAGTTCATCTTCCTTTGCAGGCGTCTGATGTCCCTCCACGAGAACCCAGAGACAAGCCAGTGGCAGTATAACGAGATCTGCATGGGCCATGGCCAGACCTGCAACTTCCCAGGCCTCATCAACCACTACTACCCGCATATCATCTCCTTTGGGGAGGATGAGGCCGGTGAGCACTCCTGAGACCTCTCCTTGCTGGTTGCCCATCCCTGGGACTGGTCCTCCATGCTGCGGGCCTTCTGGTCTCTGATATGGGGGAAGGACCACACAGGACTGAAATTAGTTCCCACGGGAGGTAAATGTTCCCTGGGCTCTGGACCTTGCATGTGCCTGTGTTACAGGAAAGGGGTCCCGCGCCAGAGCCCGAGAGAGGGTTCTTGGATCTTACACAAGAAAGAATTCAGTGCAAGTCTGTAGAGCAAAGTGAAAGTAAAGGAATAGGAGAATGGCTGCTCCACAGACAGAGAGCCCCGAGGGCAGCTGGCTGCCTATTTTTATGGTTATTTCGTGATGGTATGCTAAACAAGGGGTGGACTATTCATGCCTCCCCTTTTTAGAGCCTATAGGGTAACTTCTTGACATTGCCATGGCATTTGTAAACTGTCATGGTGCCAGTGGGAACGTAGCACTGAGGAGGCCCAGAGGTCACTCTTGCCGCCATCTTGGATTTGGTGGGGTTTAGTTAGCCTCTTTACTGCAAACTGTTTTATCAGCAAAGTCTTTTAACCTGTATTTTGTGCCGACCTCCTATCTCGTTCTGTAACAGAATGCCTTAAATGTCTGGGAATGCAGCCCAGAGTTTCAGACTTATTTTGCCCAGCTCCTGTTCAAGATGGAGTTGCTCTGGTTCACATGCCTCTGACACATCCTTGGGCATCTTCACTTCTCTGAGCTTCTGTTTCTTCCTATGGAAAATGGAAGTAGTGGCCCCTTTCTTCCCCTCACCCCTACCCCACCCTGGGCAAGGTTGCCATGAGTTCTAGACTAATCACGTGGGTAAGTGTCCCTGCCAGTTGGCTGGCCAGGAAGATCTGGAATGGTGGAAATGCAGGCAGGTAGTGGAAGAGAGCCTCCTCAGAGACCTCCCCTGGCCTGGATTTCCTGATTGCAAATGTGTTTGGGCCATTAAATGAAGCCACATAATTATTTCAAAGCGGGTGGACACAGCCTTCTTGTCGGTTACTGGGTCCTGAATCTAGGCACTTGTGTTTTCAATGCAAGGGACAGAGTGGGAGGGGAGGGGAAGAGGGGCTGTGGAGACTGGATCCTGTTCCAGCCTCCTGCCTTTGTCCTTGGCCCGGGATTGTTCCTGGACAAAAGCCCAGGGGCCCCCAGCGGGCCCTAATGGATGCTTATTGGCGTTGCTAGGCAACGCCCGCCCAGGGGCCTTTGGAGGGGTGTCCCCTGCAGGGCTCAGTGCCCAGAGCCCCCAGGACTGAGTCTGGGATACTTTTGTTGAACCGTCAGAATCTGAATTTCCAGAAAAGCAGCCCCCAGCCCCCACAGCCATTCCTAAGCCCTCTGGGCCCTTGAAAGCCCTTTCTTTTGGTCAGTAGGGGGTTAATGTGTTTTGGAAGCAGGGGCGGCCCCTCCCCCCACAGAGGCAGGGCCCGAAAGGAAGGTGCAGCCCCCAAAGGGCCATTCCTCAGCCCTCTGAGTGACACCCGAGTGTGGAAAGTCAGGAGGAGGCACCAGTGAGACAGGCGGCCCAGAGATAGCTCTGGCAGCGGCCTCTGGAAGGCATGGGCCCGGAGCCCTGCGGTCCGGTGAGAACAACCCTTCCCCTGCACCCGGACCCGCTTCTGCCTCTCTAGTTGTTGATACTTGCAAATTACAAAACAAGTCCCCCTGCTGGCCCAGTGTGCTCCAGGGACAGTCCACACCACAGATACCAGGAAGGTGGCTCAGTGTCCCACCAAGGGAAGACGTCCCCTTTGCCCTCTGAAAGTTCATGGAAAACCACTGGCAAGGGCCAGATTCCTAGGAGAAAAGGCACACAAATGCATTCTGTCACAGTTTTACATGACACAGGAACCCTTGCAATGAAGACCCAAAGATAGGAGAAATTGTCCATTTTTTTTTTTTTTTTGAGATGGAGTTATGCTCTTGTTCCCCAGGCTGGAGTGAAGTGGTGTGACCTCGACTCACTGAAACCTTCACCTCCCGGGTTCAAGTGATTCTTATACCTCAGCCCTGCAAGTAGCTGGGATTACAGACACGTGCCACCACGCCTGGCTACATTTTGTATTTTTTTAGTTGAAACGGGTTTCACCACGTTGGCCAGGCTGGTCTCAAACTCCTGACCTCAGGTGATCCCTAGTGCTGGGATTACAGGTGTGAGCCAACGCACCCCGCCAAAATTGTTCATTTTTATGCTCAGGTGCAACAAAGTATGGACAGCTGTGTAGAAATGTGACTGGACAAAAGGGCCTGGGCTCATGCTGATTGAGTGGGGAGAGCCCGCACGGCCTGTGTGTCTAAAATCTTCTTGGCCTCTCTGTGCATGCATTCCCTCCTTCTGGGCATGGACTGTCTCTGGAATAGGAGACTTATGACCTGCAAATGAGTCAGACAGGTCAGATCATCTCTTCATCATCTTTTCTGTTGTTGTTTTTTTTTTGAGGCAGAATCTTGCTCTGTCATCCACGGTGGAGCGCAGTGGCGCCATTATGGCTCACTGCAGCCTCAAACTCCTGGGTGATCCTTCTGCCTCAGCATCCCAAGTGGCTGGGACTACAGGCACATGCAACTATTTTTAAATAGTTTGTAGAGATGGAGTCTTGCTATGTTGCCTAGGTGGGTATGGAACTCCTGGACTCAAGTGATACCCTGCCTCAGCCTCCCAAAGTTATAGCCACCACATCTGACCTATATAATTTCTTTTTTGTTGTTATTGTTGTTGTTTTTGTGTTTTTTTGTTTTGTTTTGTTTTGTGTGTTTTTGTTTTTGAGACAGGGTCTTGCTCTGTTGCCCAGGCTGGAGTACAGTGGTGTGATCTCAGCTCACTGCAACCCCTGCCTCCCGGACTCAAGAGGATTCTCATACCTCAGCCTCCTGAGTAGCTGGGACTACAGGCGTGCACCACCATGCCTGGCTAATTTTTGTATTTTTAGTAGAGACAGGGTTTCGCCATGTTGGCCCGGCTGGTCTCGAACTCCTGACCTCAAGTGATCCGCCTGCCTCAGCCTCCCAAAGTGCTGGGATTACAGGCGTGAGCCACCGTGCCTGGCCTCAGATAATTTCTTTATGGCCAGTTTTACACAGAAAGGTGGGGAGAGGGTTACCATAATATTTTTAGGTTCTGACTAGCTTTGGGGGAAATGTGTGCCAGTTTCTATGATCTGCCTTGGGAAAGAGAGTCTAGTTTCTATGGCACCTCGGGGGAGAATAGAACTGAGACAGGAGGTCAGAGAAACACTTTTGCTTTGGAGGTGGCTTCTGAGGCCTTCATTTTGGAGCATGGTTTTCTGAGTCTCAACAGCAGCCCTGGGCCGGCTTGGCAGCACCCGAGGGGGTTCCCTGTGTGTGCAGAGGGCTGGGGGCTACAGCTCCCATCAGATCCGGGCTGGAAGGGGCCTTGCAGTCTGCCTGGTCCAACCTTGTCATTTTACTAATGGGGAGACTGTGGCTGACTGTGAACGCCTGGTTATGGAGGAGGGGCACCGAGCCGGAACTGGGCCCTGGACCCTCCCAGAGGTGGGCCTTAAGGTCAGCCGGCCAGATGAACCAGGGAGTTCCTTGAGGGGTTGGAGCAGAGGAGACCAGGGCTGCTCCTGGTGGCTCACTCCAGAAACAGGCCCAGAGGGGAATGGATGGCCCAAGGCTATGTGGCCAATTTAGGGCTGTGCCCAGGGACTTCCCAGCAGGGATATCTCCCCTGGGGACCCCCACTGCTGCAGGCCTACAGCCTCTGCCCCCTCCTCTCCAGTGGTGCTGGTGCCCCTGGGTTTGGGTGTCAGGAGCCATTGACCACTCAGCAGCCTGTTATCCTCATTCCCCCGCTCTATCACAGCTGGGTCTACCCCAGTTACACAAGTTACCCCTCAATTGTCTTCCCTTTGCACTTTCCAAGTCTCCTGTGCTTTGCCTCTCAGACCCCACCCCCATGCAGCTCTCCCTGACTGCACCTGTCCCCGGGGATATGCTTTCCTCCAACCTGTTACCAAGCTGTCTCAGCCCCTCCTTGGGGAAACCCCCCTCCCTGACCCCAGCCCAGCTGAGCTCTCTGCTATCCTTTTTTTTTGAGACGTAGTCGCACGCTGTTGCCTGGGCTGGAGTGCAATGGCACGATCGCAGCTCACTGCAACCTCCGCCTCCCAGTTTCAAGCAATTCTCCTGCCTCAGCCCCCTGAGTAGCTGGAATTACAGGTGCCTGCCACCACGCCTGGCTAATTTTTTGTATTTTTTAGTAGACACGAGGTTTCACTATGTTGGCCAGGGTGGTCTCGAACTCCTGACTTCGTGATCCACTGACCTCGGCTTCCCAAAGTGCTGGGATTACAGGCATGAGCCACCACATCTGGCTGCCTGCTATCCTTTTACAAGGATAAAGCCTGCGGGGACTGGGGATGAGGGGTGGTGAGGTGGGGCTGGCTTCGAGGGTATTCCAGGAGGGGCTCTCACTCGTCGCTTTGTTCTGTCCAAAGGGGAGCTGTACTTCATGTCAACAGGGGAGCCGAGTGCCAGAGTTCCACGCGGGGTCGTCTACAAGATAATTGACCCATCCAGGTGAGTCCCAGCCTCCAGGACAGGGAGCTCCTGCTGTCTGTCAGGGCTCCTAGCTACATTGGCCCGTCCCCTCCGCCTCGCCCTCAGGTGGGTGGTATTAATCCCCATTTTTCAGACAAGAACACTGAGGCCCCGAGAGGAATGTGATTCGCCTCGCTGGGACTCCTTTCCGGGGCTCCATTTCCCCGGTTTCCCTTCTAGCTGTAAGGCCAGAAGCGCTGTGGCAGCCATGTCCCAGCTCCTTCCTTGTGCAGCTCATTGACTTCCCAGCCATTCATTTTACAGTGGTGGAAATGAGCACAAAGATATAAAGTCACGGCCTGGGGCCCAGAGCCAGGACTGGGCCCAGGCCTTCGGCTCCAGAGCCCTGCCCTAAGCCCTTGGCTGCGTGCCTTAGCCTCACCCTCTTCTAGCTCCTTCCCCAACCCACTTTGCCCTCCATGCCCCCGGTCCAGCCCTTCCTCAGCTGTCATCACTCAGACTTGTAATCTCTGGGCTACACGACTGACCGTCTCCCAGCTGGTCCGGGAGTCTCAGGACCAAGCCTGTGTCTCTTCACTCTGCAGAGGCCACCCATGCACTGGGAATGGCACGAAGCAGAGACTCAGGAATGCATGATGAATAAATGAGTGATCCACTTTCTAAGCTGCTTCTCAGCCTTTGGATTTTCACTCCTCTGCTGGCTTCCACAGCAGTCTGAACGGCCCTTCAACACCCTGGTGCGGTTCCAATCTTGTGCTTATCTCTAACACAAGGCCTGAGGTTGCACTCCAAGAATCCACACACTTGGCAGACCCTAGGAGTCCTCAATGTGTTTAGTTACCCTAAACGTTGAGATATGCCAGGTTTGGGAAAATCCTGAAACAAGCTGTCAGGCTTCACATTCTCGGGAGGGAGATTCAAGGAGTTCAAGTCCAGCCTGGACAACATAGGGAGAGACCTTGTCTCTCAAAAAATTAATTAATTTTACAAAAAGAAAAATTCTAAAACACTTATTGTGCTTAAAATATGTTATGCTGGGCTCAGTGGCTCACGCCTGTAATCCCAGCACTTTGGCAAGCTAAAGCAGGCGAGTTGCTTGAGCCCACGAGTTCAAGACCAGCATGATCAGCATAGCAAGATCCCATCTCAACAAAGAATTTAAAAATTAGTCCAGTGTGCTGGCACGCGTCTGTGGTCCTAGCTACTTGGGATGCTCAGGGGAGAGGATCACTGGAACCCAGGAGGTCAAGGCTGCAGTGAGCTATGATTGCACCACTGCCCTCCAGCCTGGGTAACAGAGCAAGACCCTATCTCAAAATAAAAGAAATTTTAGAACAGTTTTAGATGTACAGATAAGTGGCAAAACGTATAGCGTTTCCCGTATGCCCCTTACCCTGTGTCCCTTATTATGAACACCTTATATTATTATGGTATACTTGTCAAAATTAATCAACTAATATTGCTCCATCACTATTCGTTAAACTCCACACTCTTTTACTTTTTTTTTGAGATGGAGTCTTGCTCTGTCACCCAGGCTGGAGAGCAGTGGTGGGATCTCAGCTCACCGCAACCTCTGCCTCCTGGGCTCAAGTGATTCTCCTGCCTCAGCCTCCTGAGTAGCTGGGACTACAGGCACCCACCACCATGCCTGGCTAATTTTATATTTTTAGTAGAGAAGGGGTTTTGCCATGTTGGCTAGGCTGGTCTTGAACTCCTGATCTCAAGGGAACCGCCTGCCTCAACCTCCCAAAGTCCTGGGATAACAGGCGTGAGCCACTTCACCCAGACCCCACACTCTCTTTCAAAGGCTGTTTCTAGTTGTTCCCCAGTGTCCTTTTCCTGTTCCAGGTTCCTATGTTACCTTTAGTTGTATCTCCTTACCTTCCCTATTTGTGATGGCTTCTCACTTTCCTTGTTTAACAGACTTGGGTTTTTTTGGTGGTTTTAAAAGCACGCATAAAGTATTGACATGACATCTTATCAAAGAAAATGTCATCAC
The DNA here is from genome assembly GCF_001604975.1 of Cebus imitator. Taxonomy (NCBI): domain Eukaryota; kingdom Metazoa; phylum Chordata; class Mammalia; order Primates; family Cebidae; genus Cebus; species Cebus imitator. The sequence goes on along the minus strand of NW_016107367.1, from coordinate 3,735,140 downwards.
TTCCTCCTTCCATCCCTTCCTCCTGATTTCCCTGAGGTCCCGTCTGTCGTCATCTATGCAGCGCCAGGACTGATGTGGTTGTATTTGGAGCACGTGCAGACTTGGTATTTTTCCTTCATGTATGCCATAGTGTCTAAATGTTGCAAACATTACCTTCAAAAGAACCATTTCTAATGGCTGAGTGATTTTCTGCTGAGTCACTGTAATTGTCCTACCCATTCCATGGAATTTTAGGTTATTTCCAATTTTCAAAAAAAAAATGCTTCTCTGAGGAGATGTTACATACATCAAGCAAGTGCCTAATTCACACCAGATGTTGCCTGAGATTCGTCATCTTTGCTTTTTTCAACACTGTTTCCCTATGGCTTGTTGTCCCCACGTCATAGAGAGAGGGACCCCAAGAAGACTTAGGGACTTCTCTTGCTTACCGTCTTGTGTAGAAGCCGGAAGTGGGCTAGTTCCTCCCTCCCGCCCTGACCCTTCTCTTCCCTTCCTTCTCCTATCTTGGAATAACTGTTTCTTTGCACCCACACATATTACGCAGAGATCCCATTATAGAACATTGGAAAATGAAGAAATGAGGAGTGAGGGGGATGGGGTCGGGTCATCTATGACCACCCACACATAACCACCGTGGTGTTTTTGAGTGGATATCCTACCCTTTTGCATAACAAAGACTTTCTAATTTCCTTAAGGATCCAAAGCCCCACTGGGTCTGTCTGAAGTGGGTGGATGGTCTCTGGAGGTCAGAGCAACCAAAAAACCTCACTCTGTCTGCAGCTTTGAGAAGTGTGTGTGCCTGGTTGTGTTTCTGCAGTCTCTGGGGACAAAGGCCCTTGTCCCTCTTTGGTGTCCCTCTTGGGCCAAGCCTGTCTGGAGGCCACTCCGTGTCACGTGGCTACTTCACCCCTTTGCCTTCCCACTGGAATCCTGTTGAAGTTGTGGACCCACGTGGCTCTGTCCTGGAATGGGGTCACAGATTGATGGCCAAAAACTAATTAAAACAGAATTCCATTCCCTACTGTGTCCTCAAAACTATCAAAGGAGACCCAATTCCTAGTCCTGGCACCCTTCTCCCTTTTGTCTCCCTGCTCTCTCAAACCCCACATGCCAAGACCCCAGGTCCCTCAGCTCTGCCTCCAGCTGCAAGAAGGCTTTCCTCACTCACGCCCCCATCCTTTAGATGGTTCCAGGCAGAGGAATCAGATTCTACATCATCAGAAATCCAGGAACCAGAGGGTCAGAGAGAGACCCTTCTCAAAGGCTGTGGAGCTGGAGGGAGAGGGTGGCAGGCAGGAATCAGGCTGCATTTACAGGAATTGGAGGCAGGCTGTAGGAGGAGAGAGACTGGCATTTGATCACACCCTGGGGACAGAGTCCATGCTCTGGATTAGAAGTGTCTTGGGAAAGAGTAAGCCTCCAGCCCTGGTGCTATTCTGGCAGAGGCTGGGCGTGCACCTGGTGGGCTGTTATGGGGGATTCATGCCCCGGAGCTCTTAGAATCCTGGGGGCATGGACTGTGCAGGGATGCCACAGGCCACACAGTAGGTGCACAGTAAATGGCCGCCTGTTACCATCGCTGCTGGCCATATCTGCCTCGCTGCAGGGGAAAGGTAATGGCAGGGGGATATCCCCAGGGTGGGCTCCCAGGGTAAGACTCATGACCTCCTGCGTGTCATTGGCAGGCGGGCACCACCTGGCAAGTGTAAGATCCAGCCTGCTAAGGTGAAGATAAGAAGCGGCCTCATCCCCTTTCTGCCCAGAGAAAGTAAGTGCCTGCCAGTGGGGACGCTGAGGGAGGGGGAGCTCCCGCAGCCCACATCGCTGTCCCTCCAGCCAGATGTGGGACTTACCAGCTGGACCTAGATGCCCATCTTCGGCCCCTGTGCTTAGCACTGTGCCTGGCACACATTAGACATGGTGGTAAGCTGGATGGGACTTGAACTAAATTGGGTCTTGCTTGATTGGTTACAGTTCCTTAAACCAAAAGAGAAATCGCTGGTGCCAGGCAAGGTATGCTCCGAGTTCTTGGGAGGGACAGAGAAAGAGGATGTACCTGTGTGTAAACAAGGGAGATTGGAAGAGTTATTTGTGGGGGGGGGGCTGGCATGTGGGCTGGGCCCTCAGATGGTTCCATGTTGAGAAGCCTGGTGAGGACAGATGGCCAAGCAGGTCCACAAATGACTGTCCATTGGGTCTGGGGTCTAGCGGGAAGGGTATGCCCCAGGCTGAGACTGGGACTTTTCCCCTCTGCACAAGTTAGGTGAGAACAAGGACCCTGTGTTGCCAGGTCTTCCAGTTCTTCAGAGAAGCAGGAACACACGCATCTACTCATTAACCAGGGACACGTGCCCTGCCCTGGGGATGCACACACAGCGAGGCCCTGCAGGCCTTGCCTTCTCAGCCTGTTAGATACAGCCTCCCAATTCAAAGTGTTGGCAACCAGTTCAGAATTTTAAAAACCACTCTGTGGGCCAAGGAAAGTATTTCAGCAGACCAGGTGGGCTCGGCAGGCCACCCATAGGCAGACTGGGTGTGTATGGGGGTGGGGAGGGCAAGAAGTGAGGGAGGGTAGGCACCTGGGCAGAAGAGGTACCGGGGTAGAGGGGAAGGGGCTGAGCTCTGTGGTTTTGGAAGTGAATTCTGGCCGCAGTTGGTTTCAGGGCTTGGTAAGTTTCTCATTTACTCATTCAGCAGTTTCTGGCACTTTTGTTAGTTGTTGGCTCCATGCTGGGTGCCGGGACCACAGCGAGAAGTCAGACCAGGCCCTGTTCTGACTGGGACAGACAGAGATGTCATTTACTGTCCCAGGCTCCGTGATCGACTTGTGTGCCAGGTGCTGTGAGGACCCACGGTGGAGACTGGGGTGGAGGGTAGGCATTCCTGGAGTCTGAAAAGAAGAGGAAGGGTGCACCAAGGGGGGTTCACTTCAAGGGGTGGCACCGAGGGGGGTGGCACTGAGGCAGGGCAGCATGGGGTGGCACTGAGGGGGTAGCTTCAAGGGGGTGACACTGAGGCAGAGTGGCACAGGGGGTGGCACTGAGGGGGTGGCACTGAGGCAGGGTAGCATGGGGGTGGAACTGAGGGGGGTGGCACTGAGTGGGGATGGCACCAGGGGGTGCACTGAGGGGTATGGCACTGAGGAGGGTGGCACAGAAGGGGAGTGCACAGAGTGGGGGATGCACCCAGGGGATCCATGGGGGGTGCACCTGGGGGAGTGCACAGAGGAGGTTGCACCTCCGGGGGCTGGCATCAAGAGGGAGGTTTGCTGAGGGGGATTCCCCAAGGGGGATTGGCAGTGCAGGAGGAGGGAACAGCAAAAGCCACAGTGGGAGAAACGAGACAGCCTGAGGAGCAAGAGGTGGGGGCAGGGGCAGGGTGCAGGGATGGAGAGCATCTTGCCCATGTCACGGGGCTCCTGGCCCTGGTCCGTGCCTGGCCTTGTGCTCAGAGGCCTTTTCTCATCCCCCAACTCAGTGCTTTCCAAAGTGGGACTGGCTGAGGTGTGGCCAGATTAAAGAGGTTTGGCCTGGTGGCTCCAGGATCCTCCCCATAGTAACTGAACAGTCTTGGGCTGTTACGCATGGCAGTGCCCTGTGCCTGGCACTGTGCCTGTGTGGGGTAGGGCTGGGCACAGCAAAGTGTGGAGGTGTTTCCCTGTGGCTGACCTGGGCCAGGTGTGTCCCCACATTCTTCAGGGACAAAGGGAATCACCTGCCTCAGCTCCCCAGCGCCACCTGCACCCAGGTCCTATGGTAGGTTACAGGGGCTCTGCCTTGTTCCCCAGCCACACAACAAGAGCGCCCCCATCGTACCCACTGTGACAGGTGCCAACCTTGGAAGCCAGGAGGAAAGAGATTCACCCTGACCCCAGCGGTCCCTGTGTGGGTCCCATTCCCAGCCTGCTGGCCACGCAGCAATTTTTACCCATCTGTGGGCCTCAGCTTCCTCACCCTCACAACCAAGGCCTGGAAGCAGAAATGGTGATGGGCTCTTAGAAGCCTTCCCAGACACTCCTTCCTTTCCATTGCCTTCCTGAGTTCAGAGCCAGGGGCTGGCTCTGGCACCAATCTGGGGACTTCTGGGAAGACTGCGCTTGGGATGGGGAGATGCAGCAGCAGACTGGCATGAAGCAGCTGCCAGTGAGTGTTTGCTGCATGACTGAAAAAGCCCCTGGCCCCTGACTCCAGGCTGGCATCTTTCTGGGTCCAGGTGGCCTGGGAAGCACCACTGGGAGCGCAGGTGGCATCCTGTCTCCTGGGTGTGAGCGCAGGACAGACCCAGGACATTCTTCCGAGTCTGCCCTGTGTGCACAGGTTGCAGGGCAGCACAGGGTGGGCAGCAGGGCTGGCAGGGGTGCCTGGGTCCCTCTGATGGCATGCTCTTCCTCTGCGCAGAGTTCATCCTGAAGACACCGAGCACCCCGCGGCCTACAGTGCGGGCGCCCACGAAGGCGCCCCGCCGCAGGCGCCCCACGGCTACTGCGCCCCCGCCTACCCCGCGGCCTACCCGGCAACCAGGGGGCCGGAGGGGCGGCGGGCGGCGGCGGGGGCGGCTGAACACGGCGAACCAGGCGTTCCGGGATGGCGAGGTGCGCCTGGTGAGGCGCGCGGGCCTGCTCTCCGGCAGCGGGCGCGTGGAGGTGTTCGTGGGCGGACGCTGGGGCACTGTGTGTGACGACTCCTGGGACATCAACGGCGCCGCCGTCGTGTGTCGCCAGCTGGGGTTTCCCTACGCCGTGCGCGCCGTCAAGAGAGCCGAGTTTGGCCAGGGTGGCTCGCTGCCCATTCTGCTGGACAATGTTCGCTGCAAGGGCTGGGAGCACAACCTGCTGGAGTGCCAGCACAACGGCGTGGGCACGCACGACTGCGAGCACGAGGAGGATGCTGGCGTCGTGTGCAGCCACCAGAACCCCGACCTGTAGGCAGCACGCCGCTGCCCCCAGGCCATCCCGCCGGCTGAGGAGCCTGGCAGGGGCGACTCCCCACTGTGTGCACCTGGCACATGCACACGCATTCCAGGGTGAAGGGGGTGGAGGTGCCTGCTGTCCTGGGACATGTGTGAGGCGCTGCAGTGCATGTGTGCCCTCTGCAGACCCAAGCAGGAGTGTGTGCTGGGGAGGGTGTGGGCTCTGGGTGCGCATGGTCCTTCACAACCGGAGGAGTTCCTTTCTTACCTCCGAGCATTCCAAACACCAGCTGTGGGACCCTCAGGACTGAGGGCAGCCAGGCTTCAAGGATGGACATGGCCCCTGGCTGTGCTAACAGAGGCACAGTTGTCAGACTGAAGGCCCAGGGAGAACCAGGCTTGTCCTGCCCACAGCTGGAGTGGAAGGTGCCAGAACAGCTGGAAGGTGGCCTGAGGAATGTGGTTCAGAGAGCATGGCCTGGTGGCCTCACAGTCAGAGGCACTGGAGAGAACCGGAGGCATCCAGTGGGGCAGGGAAAGCCTTCTGGCTGGTGGGTGCAGGGTGAGCTGCAGGCCTGGGGCCCCACTGAAGGGGCAGGCGCATGTCACAGTGTGTCAGCACCTGCTCAGGGAGGCTGGGCGTGGGGGCTGGGTGATCTCCGAGGCCACGTGCTGGAGAAGCCTCTCAGCAGCACACCCAGCCCTTGTGGGTGCTCCTGGGATGGCGCCAGCCTCCTCCAGTCCTGAGACCTGACTCTTTCCTGCTTTTGGGGCAGAGCCCCCCACACTAGCTGGGCAGAGCTTTCGCCCTGGCTCTCCAGTGAGAGAGCCTCCACTACCTTCAAAGCTGTGTTTGAGCACTGGGGCCACCTCTGTCCTTCTTATCCCCACCCCTGCTCAGTGTAAACCCAGGGGACCTTGTGATTCCTCTAGCCCCACCTTGGGCTGACCAGGCTTGGGGGCCAGTGAGACTACTGATGCTTTTCACCCAGGGCTATGCCAACAATGTGGCTGTTTCCACACTGCTCTCCGGCCTCCTCTCTGACCTGGGCCTGTGTGGGAGCTGGGGTGGGAACCAGGAGAAAGGGGTGAGGCCTGCAGCTTCCCACCTGCATTACAAGTAGAAACTCCTTTGCTCCAGGGATGCTCGGCCCTGGCTCTGTGCCAGCCCACCAAGGAGTGCAAAGTATGACTGCACTTAGCCTCGGATGGGAACACGGGTGGGGATGGGTAAGCAGATTAGTCACCAGGCAGTGGGGACAGCATGTGGCCCATGTCAGGGGTTGGAAGAGGTCTGCATTGGGCACCCAAACCCAACCTATGTGTGGGGGCTCTGGGGAGGGGGTGACGCTATGCCAAGTTCTGGGAGCTGGCAGCAGGGGCGGCTGGGCAGGCACAGGGGGTAGGCGTGAGTCTGGCAGGGTCTCCTAGCTGTTAGTAAGGATCCTGGGCTGCAGAAGAAAGCTTTAGGGTTACTGTCTTGGACTCATACTCTGTGCTAGGTGGGGTTGTTGGGGCCCTGGGCACCCGGGGCTTGTCTGGCCCTGTTGCGCCCCTCTTGGGAATCATGATCAGCCCTGAAGCCAGTGTAGTCTGTGTGCCGAGTGGTGCAGCACGTGTCAACGCTTTCAAGCCTCAGAGCAGCCTCCTTCTCCCCCTGTTACAGAAGGGGAAACTGAGACACACAGCGGTTAGATATCTTAGTTGAAGGCACCAAGCCAGGGAGGGGAGAAGCCAAATTTGAATACAGCAGCTTAGTCTAGAGCCCCCGCACCCTAACTACTGCCCTCCCCAGCTCCACTTTGCCTCAGAAAGGGGTATGCTGGGGCCCCTGCCTGGTGTGGGGATGCCAGCCTGGCAGCTGATAGAGATACCTGGGGACTGTTATTGCCCAGAAGGTGATGTTACTACTGGCCTCCTGCTCCTCTCGGGCCTCCAGGACACAGGGGAGTTCTAAACTCTGATGCAGGGAGTGTTAGGAGCTAGCAGGGCCTTAGTGAGCATCCCAGCCAAATTCCTCACTGTGCAGATGGGAAAGCTTGCTCAGGGAGGCTGAGTGTCCTGGGCCTCTTGCCAGATGAGGCCACACTGAGACTGGAGGCCAGCGAAGGTGTGGCAAGCCTTAAGGCCCTCGACAATGGCCGATCCAGGGCCCTGCTCACCTGGCCCCAGCAGCTGTTTTACTCGGACATGGATCAGGAGGGTTGGCAGAGGGCTCTCTGGGTGTGGACTTAGGCCTCCAATACTTCTCTGGGAGTTCAGGCTTCAGCTGGTCAGTCCTCCAGGCCAGGCATGCTCCTTCCCCAGCCTCTAACCCATCACCTCTCAGGCCCCAAACTAGGCCTGGGCTAGGCTGCCCTGACTCCTGGGGCTGACTCCAAGGTCCCGAGGTCAGTGGTCCCCAAACTTTTTGGCATCAGGGACTGGTGTTGTGGAAGACAATTTTCCACAAACAGGGTTTGGGGTATGGTTTCAGGATGAAATGTCCTACCTCAGATCATCAGGCATGAGGTTTTCATAAGGAGTTCACGACCTAGATCCCTTGCAGGCACAGTTCACAGTAGGGTTCATGTTCCTCTGAGGATCTAATGCCCCTGCTGATCTGACAGAGGCAGAACTCAGGCAGGAACGCTGGCTCCCCACACCACCCTCCCCCACTGCCACTCACCTCCTGCTGCGTGGCCTGGTTCCCAACCGGCCGCCCATCGGTATTTGTCCATGACCAGGGTTTGGGAACCCCTGCCCTAGGTAGTAATAAGAGTGGATAGCTGACCTCTGCTGACACTACATGCCAAGCACTGGTCTGAAAGCTTAACATACCACTCACTCATGTAATCCTCATATTAACACACATTTACTCAGGTGGAAGCCCAGTCCCAGGGCATTTGTCGCATACCAAATGTCACACAGCCAAAATTTGAATTTGAACCCAAGCAGTCCAGCTCTGGGACCCCACTGTAGGCCTTCTTGCTGGACCACCTCAAGGGTATGGAAAGCCATCCCCACCCCACTGGGACACAAGTTCAGGGAGGGCAGAGCTGGCTCCCTGTCCAGTGCTCCTTTCACTCCCTGTTGGAAACAGATGCTTGGTGCTGCAAAGAAAAATCAGCACTGAGGCAAAGGATCTCTCAGCAAAGCAATTTTTACTTCCTGCAGGAAGGGTACCCTCGCTAGCCATCTTGCCACAAGAGTACAACAAACAAAGGAAAAGCAGACATATTTATCCCTTACACATCTGGGGTTGTTCTTACTGCCGTGTCTGATCTCTATTGGTTGGAGCCAGACCTCACAATCTAAACTAAAACCCGACTGGCTAATGACTTAAAACTTTTTTAAATAGGCAAAAGCAATGGAAAACAAAAAGGAAATCCAAATAAGGAACAGGCATAGGTTGCGAGCTGGGACATGCCTGTGAGCATGTCCAGCACAGATATCTTGGTTAAAGTACAAGGACATAGAATATACTATGTGCATGGCATGTCTAACAGCTGCATAGGATAGGGCTTAACAAAGAGTTATTAGCAACAAACAAGAGGGATTTATTCTTTAACAAAAAAGGAAATTTTGAAGAGGAACTTTTCTACTTCCTCCACTCCACCACCTACAGCTGGCCCCTGAGGGAGCATCCACAAGTGATTCTGTCCCCAGCGACTCCGATCTTGCCTTAAAGTCCTCCAGGGCCTCTGGCAATGGGGGCTGGTCTGGGCACAGCCTTCACCCTCACCCCCTCTAATCCAGCCTGCAGTTAATAGCCAGGATCAGATTCCCAGAGAGGGGCTGCCCTACCCAGTGCCACACAGCTTAGTTCCAGAGTCTCAGGGTCAATGCTGCAGGGGTGGCCCAGGGACTAGGACTGTGTTCAAGGCATCGGCCAGAGGTCACAACACCCTAGGCCCTAGACTGAGCCTAGGGGTCTCTGTGTTTATACCTTGGAAACGTTGGGGAAGTTCATGGAAGTGGAAACTGGGTTCCAGTCCTGGCTCTGTGGCTCTCTGAGTCTCACTGCAAAACGGAGGTCACCAGAGGGATTATTGGATGAAAAATGAGGTCACATTGCAGCTGTGCCTGGCACGTACAGTCCACGTTGCTTCCTGGACAGAAAGCTTAATCCGAGGCTGGTGGCATCCATGCTGGCAGCTGCGAACTGTCCACGACAGAATGAGGAGGGGCATGCCACGTGGAGGACCAGCATCAGAATGACATGGGAAGAAACCCTCGAGACAGCAGGAAGAAGAGCTCCCTCAGTCTAACATGTAGAACCCAAGTCTTCTTGTGGGGGCATTTGTTCCCTCGCCCTCCTCCCCGGCTAAGAACTAGCTTTTACTGAACGCTTATTACACGCCAGCTACCTCGGGTGTGTTAGCTCATTTCATCCTGACAACAGCTCCACGAGACACCCTCGATATCACTGTCCCTCTTTTCCAGCCCAGGGGACAGGTTCCTAGGGTTTTATGTAAGCGGTCCCCAGGGCTTTAGAGGCAAGTTTGCACTAAAGCCCATTCTCCCAGAGCCTGATCCTCTCCCTCCCTGGACTACTGCACCTCCCCCCTGCCAGGCCACCCATGTAAAGGCAGCCAATTCAGAGCCGCCTTATGCCTACATATCCCCCAACAACTCCTGCTGGGAAACCGCTCCCTGTATGGTGTCATCCACACTGGTGATTTTCAAGCCTGAGAAGAATCAAGTTCTACAGGGCCGCTTAAAACACAGGTTGTTAGATCCTGTCTCTCAGAGTTTTTGACTCTGTCTTGGTTGAGAATCTGCAGTTCTAGAAGCTCCTGGGTAATGCGAATGCTGCTGTTCTAGGGACCACAGTCATTGTCCATACTGGTGCTATCCAGTAGAAACGTAATGTGAGCCAAAGAAGTAACTTAAAAGCTGCTATTAGCCATGTTAAAAAGTAAAACGAAACAGGTAAAATTAATTTTAATATTTTATGTAACCCAGCATATTCAAAATATTATCATTTTAACAGGCAACCCATATATAAATATCAATAACGTTTTTTTGAGACAGGGTCTGGCTCTGTCACCCATGCTGGAGTGCAGTGGTGCTGTCACTGCTAACTGCAGCCTCAGTCTTCCAGGCTCAAGTGATCCCTCCACCTTAACCTCCTGAGTAGCTAGGACCACAGGCATGTGTCTCCACGCCAGCGTTTTTTTATTTTTTGTAGAGATGGAGTCTCCCTATGCTGCCCAGGCTGGTCTTGAACTCATGTTCTCAGGAGATCCTATTGCCTTTGCCTCCCAAAGTGCTGAGATTACAGGTGTGAGCCACTGTGCCTGATGACCTCTTTTCCCCATTCTTATTTTGTATTAATTTGTAGAATCTAGTGTGTATCTTACACATAGCACATCTCAATTGGACTAGGCACATTTCAAGTACTGAATAGCCACAGGTGGCCAATGGCTGCCATATTGGATAGCTTACTCCAGACCCTCCAGGGAAGGAGCAAGTCGTTGGCCACATGCTTCCAGGCAGCGCCCTCTGCTGGTGTCTGGCAGGGCTGCCCACCCAGGATAAGGGCCTTGAGCCCTGGGACCTGGAGCCCTGGTGTGCATCTGTGTTCCCTTACCCAATCACAGGACAGCTGGAAGCATCAAATGAGGGGTGATGGGACAGCTGTGGGCTTGGTGCCTAGGGGGAGGGGGGACTGTTGGCTCACAACAGATGGGGACAGGGACTGCTCTGGAAGTACTGCCCTGGGGTAAGCCATGGTCATGTTGAGCCAGAGATCACTGGTGCTGCCTGATGTGCCAGAGAACATGTATGCCCCTTTCCTTAGCCATATTTGGAGAGGTGATGGTCAGGCACTGCTGCCAGTGTCAGGGAGACGCAATCTCCCAATAGACAGAAGCACCTGAAGTTGGTGATCAACTTCCCAATAAGATCTCAGGAGCTGGGTGAGTGGGCTCAAGCATGCGCACTAACAGTGTTGGAAATAGATGCTTGGTGCCGCAAAGAAAACTAGCACTGAGACAAAGGATCTTTCAGCAACACAATTTTTACTTCCTGGACTGCAGGAAGGGTACTCTCACTAGCCATCTTGCCACAAGAGTACAATGAACAAAGGAAAACACACAAATTTATCCCTTATGCATTTGGGGTCATCCTTACTGCTGTGTCTGATCTCTGTTGGCTGGAGTCAGACCTCACAATCTAAACTAAAACCCGATTGGCTAACAACTTAAAACTTTTCTAAACAGGTAAAAGCAGTGGAGAGCTGGGACATGCCTGTGAGCACGTCCAGCAAAGATATCTTGGTTAAAGTACAAGGACACAGATGTACTACGTGCCTGTAAGCATGGCATGTCTAATGGCTACACAGGATAGGGCTTAACAAAGAGTTATTAGCACACTTATTCTTTAACAAGAAAGGAAACTTTAAAAAGGAACTTCCCACAATGAGGCAAAATGGCAGTGATTAACTGGTAGATGAGCTTCCTCTAGGAACACTGGTAAGGGAAAAACACCTCAAATGATCGCGCACATAACTTCAGTAAACACACTATGTATTCGGCTCCTCCCAGGTGCTGACAGGCCACCGCGCACACGGACAGCCCACCCCAAAGGAGGAATCAGGGAAGAAGAGAGGTGCAGTCCCCCGGAAGCATGCCTACCCGGAGTGAAAGATCAAGCCACACGCTTGACTCTCTCAAGTCACCTGCTTGGCCCTCTTCTAAGTGTACTTTACTTCCTTTCATTCTTGCTCTAAAACTTTTAAATAAATGTTCACTCCTGCTCTAAAACTTGCCTCTCTGCTTTATGGCCCTCAGCCGAATTCTTTCTTCTGTGGAGGTAAGAACTAAGGTTGCTGCAGACCCCTATGTATTCGCTGCTGCTAACAGAACCCTTGTTCCAGGGGGACAGAGAGACAAGGCAAGAGAAAGTCCTCTCCAGACCGTGCATGCATTTGGTAATCTCAGGGAGCTTTCCACAAACTGGATACTAAATGTGGTGCTGTCACATTTCTAGCTAACCACCCCAACCCACCTTCCAGCGCGCAGGAGCCCACACCCTCCTTCTCGCAGCCTCATCCTCCCTCCAAATTGCTCCAAAGCCCTGGAGCTTTCGCAGCCCACAGGGGACCTGGAGGCCAGCGCCCCCCCCCCACCTCGCCACACCTCACCCCAGCAGGGCCAATCTGAGTTCCCCTGTGCGCCTGCAGCTGCTTGTCACTGTCACACGGGGGCGCGGTGGCAAGCCAACGTCCCCTAGTCCAACAGGGAGGCAGGGCCAGGCACCGATGGGGATGGAGGCCCTGCTACCCACCTGTCCAGGCTGCGGTGGCCCCAGGGCCAGAAACCCCGCCTCCTCAGTGCTGGGCACGGCTCTTAAGGCTTTGACCTCTCTGCCGCCCCTCAGCCCACACACTCCTAACAGCGGTGTCCCATGTCCGTGGCGGGGATTGTCCCTGGCAATACCTGGGAGAGGCGGTGCAAAGGTCCTCTTCGTTTCCCAACCTCTCCAGGACTGGCTCAAGCATGGGACAGGGGCACTGCCTCTTCTCAGAAACCCGGCAGCATCTAAACTCCCTGGGCCCCTCCCTCCAGCCTGGAGGACCTTCACCTGGGCTAGGAGTGGGCACACCTGGCCGTCCCCAGCCACGGCTTTCACGCTGGGTGGCCCCTGGGGATAGGAATTGGGAACCAAAACGCCCAGAGTTGGCCTCATCTTCATCCGGGATGGGCAAGGAGACGCGGGTTACAACAGAGGGGGAAGCCCTGGTCATTATTTCGAAAATACCTTCTTCTCCGCTACCGCCGCCTCCCGGGCACATTTCCCGCTTTCCCTGGAGGGCGGACCCGGATTTTCATCCTCCAATTCCAACTCCTTCGGGCCTGGGACAGCGCCTCAGATGGCGCTTCGCCTGGTCTGGGTGGGTCCGCAGGAACCCGAGTCTCTGGGAGAGCAGCCTCTGGCCCCGCGGTGTGCTCTCGGTCGCAGACACAGGCGTCCCTGAGTCCCGCCGGGTCCTGTCACCAGCCCGTGGGCCCCACTGGCGGACCGCAGGCGCTACGCGCGGACCTTCCGGGCGCAGGAGGCGCCCAGGGACATCTGGAGAACAACTTTGGGGGGCAGGGGTTCCCAGGAGAAGTTTGAGAACAGTAGGCGTCATGCGGACTTTTGCAGGCTGGAATGGGGTTTCCGGGCAGGTTTTAGGGAGAAAGGAATGGGCCTAGGACCGCGCGCGTAGAGATGCCGTTATTTGGAGGCGCCGGAGCGGGCGGAGCCAGCCAGCAGGACTTCGCGCCGCCGCCGGGCAGAGCGCGGAGGATCGTTGCCAGGGACAACGCGTTAAGGGCGGAGCCGCTGCTGGGGCGGGCCTGAGTCTGAGGAGGTGGGGGCGGAGCCTGGGGGGCTGAGCCAGAAGCTGAGTTGTGATTGGTGGAGACTACATGCTCGGGGCGGGGCCCGGGCTGGGGAGGTGTGGAGGTTGGGGCGGAGCTTTCGGGGGCGGGGCGGGGCGGGGGAGGGCCCTAAGCGCCGGAGCCGGAGGCGGAGACGTGGTTGGCGGGGACGGTGCGCCCTGGGAGGGGTCGGAGCCGGCGGGGGCGGAGCCGAGCGGGCGGGGACAGTGCTGGGTCGCGCCTGGCCTGGGGCCGAGGCGGCGCGCGGCGCTGACAGCTGAGTCGGCTCGCGGCCTCCCGGCCCCCTCGGCGCCCGGCCCGACCCCGGCCTGGCCTGCCCCGGAGCCATGAGCCCCGGGCTGCTGCTGCTCGCCAGCGCCGTCCTGCTCGCCTTCGGCCTCTGCTGCACCTTCGTGCACCGCGCTCGCAGCCGCTACGAGCACATCCCCGGGCCGCCGCGGCCCAGGTGAGCGGGGCTGGGGGCGGGGCCTGGCTGGGGCGCTAGAACTGGGGGGCCTGGGGACCGCGTCTAAGCCGGCGTCCAGGCCGGGGTCCGGCCTCGCCTAGTGCGCGCGGCCGCTGGGAGACGGCGGCCCGGAGAGGGGCGCTAACTATTCTTAGTAACAAATTACTCACAGCCGCAGCAGCTGCTGGGCGCCCACCGCGCACAGTTGGGCCCCACAAACGCGATGGCAGCGACAGCCCTGTCAGGTAGGCGCTATTGTTACCCCATCGTTCAGACGAGGAGACTGAGGCGCGCAGAGGCGAAGTCACCTGCCCAAGGTCACACGGTTGGTAAGCCTAGATTTAAGCCCAGGTCAGCCTGCCTCCAAAGTGGCGCTGTTAACTTTGGGACTGGGACAGGGTCAGCCTGGATTGGAGCACGCTGTACTTCAGTCATATTTCCTTTTGTTTGTATTTCTGTTCTGGGACACCCCATTTGTCTTCTCCTTAGTACTTACAATTCCATTCTTGGTCCCCGCCCCCACCCAACTCACACCCACCCCAACTTGCCATCCGCCCCCCACCCCAAGCTTAGCTTTGTGAAGCTTAAATTAAATGTGTCATTTCTCTGCTCCAAGGGCTTTCCATCACTTGACAACTAAATGCAGTTCTAAATTAAGTCTGCTGCATGGCCCGTGAGGCCCCTGCCAAGCTCTCAGAACCCACTCTGTACCCTGCTCTTCCTTCTTGCTTACTCACTGCTGCCCCTAGCCTTGCTCCTCCCTACCCCTCCCCACCCCGCAGCTTCCAACCGCTGCAGCTTTCCTTCCCCCCCACCCCCCACCCCCGCAGCTTCCCGCCCCCAGGGTCCTTTGCTCAAGCCTGGGCCTGGTGGGCTTCTTCCTCTGCTCATCTCAAACAGGCCTCCCCAAGCACCCTGTGTAAAGACCACCCAGCCCCAGACTTCTCAGGGGCCATCACCTCTGAAGTTACCTTCTTTCCACCTGTTGATTGTTCACCTGTTGACTGTCTGTCTCCCCTTCTAGAATGTGAGCCCCGGGAGGACAGGGACAATCTGTTCACTTGTGTATCCCCAGTGCCTGGCATGTTGCAGATGCTCAATAAATATTCATTGAATGAATGACTAAACAATGGTATTAGACAAACTTTTTAAAATCACAGGACATGAACATTCTGGAAGGCACCCATCTCTAGCACAAGCCAGATGTACTGGTGTTAGAAGCCTGAATCTCTGCTTGATGGGTTCAGGAAAGATCTCTGTGGCTGGTGACCGAGGGAGGCAACTGTTCTCCCTGCGGGCTCTCTGCCCTCCTGGTGCTCTCTCTTCTTGCTTAGCTCCTCCGCCTTCCACTTTACCTGGATGGTTCTTCCCCCAGCCTTCCAGGCTTGGCTAACTCCTCAGGGAGCTTCCGCCTGCTCCCCCGAACATATTATGTTCATTTTATAAACCCTGAAGTCACTGTAATTTTCCTTTACCGCATAATGTTAATTGGCGAATTATTTGTGCCAGCTCTTGTTAAGTGTCTGTCTTTCCCAGGGGCCTCCGTCTGTCTCAGTCACTGCTGCGTCCCTGACATGTAGCACAGCAGCACATGCATAGTGGACACACAATCAATATCGATTCAAGGTTGAATGGTGGACATCTCCCATAAGTTCTGTTATGTATACTATCACCCTCTCAAGTTTTCAAATCAACTGTCAGCACTTAGAATTGAATGAGTTTGGTGCTTGTTCTGATAAGTTTCATTGTCACTTGGTTTTCTCATAAACTCAAATGACCTGTTCTGGTCTCTGTGTCTTGAGAAGGCAGAACTTAAATCATCTTTAAAAAATTGAAATGTAACTTGCATTCCGTAAAATTTATTCTTAAGTGTACGATTCAGTGGTTTTTAGTATATTCACATCACTGTGCAGACATTGCCACCAATTTCAGAACTGTTTTGTCGCCCCAGAAAGAAACCCCATACCTGTTAGCCATCACTCCACATTTTCCCCCACCCCTCACAGCCCTGGCAACCATGAATCTGCTTTCTGTCTCTATGGATTTGCCCATTCTGGACGTTTCATATAAATGGAATAACAATATGTGGCCTTTTGTGTCTGGCTTCTTTCACTTAGTATATTGTTTCAAAAGTTCATCCATGTGGTAGCATGTGTCCTTATTTCTTTCCTTTTAATGGCTAAATTCTTCCCAAATCTTATATCACAGAGTCTACATGTGACCTGAGTGTGTGGGGCGGGGAGGGAGGAGTGGGAGGAGGATGAATATATTCATGGTTTGGCTCTTTATTCTGAGGAGGTGAACTGAACAATGCATATATAAAAAGATTTTGGATTAAAAATTTGTTAGTGGTCAAATATAAAAATGCATTAAATGAAAGTTCTGGAACCTCTCCTAGCAGAAACCTGATGCTTTGGTATTAAAAGTCTGAATCTTTAAACTATGAGTGGCGACACTGTGGGTGATGAGAGATCTGTGTATTGAGTCTCCAGTAGTGACATTTGCCCCCGGGGACCCCAGGGCTTTGCCAGCTGGCAGGCAAGGAACCCTCTCGCTGTAAGAGGCTACTCTTCGTGCTCCTTGCTCTGCAGGAGGCCCTCCCTGAGTGCCCCTCCTCTGTGCTTTTCTTACGACATCTTACTGCACCGATCCGTGTAACAGCTGAACACTCAGACCCCCACACTCTGATCCCACACAGACACTTGTAGCTTCTTCATTTCTCTGTCACTGTTCTAACTGTCCTCATCAGCCCCTACTCTCCTGGTAGTGTGGGAGTGGATGTAAACTTGACAATGAAAGGTCTCTGTCTCTCCAAATTTTTATTTATTTGGGGATAAACTGACTCCTGGACGGTGCCGGCTCCACTCCAACTTGCCTAGTTGCTGGGATGGGGCTGCTCAACAAGGAGCAGGGCGGCAGCCCTGGGGGAGCCCCACAGCTAGCTCTGGCAGGTGGTACCTCTGGTGGGCTTTGGGTTCCCAGCTGAGCACTCGCCACTCTGCCCCTCTGGCACGAGGCACAATCATGGCCCCTCACCCTCACGCTTACCCTTAGTGGATAGCCCGCTCCTCCACCACTGCAGGGGCTCCCTTCATCCTCTAAGTAGCCTCACAGTGGGCTCTCCAGGTGGCCTCTGCCCTGTTTACTGGCCACGGCTTTCTCCGCCCACAGGAGAGCTTGGGTCCCCACTCAGCCAATCGTGGTGTTGCAGGGGATGGGGAGGAGGGAGCTTTGCCTCTCCTCACTCCCAGGAATGCTCTGCCACATCCAGTCTATCATAAGGACATGCCAAGTGGGCTTCTGTATGCCGGGGCACTGAGCGACAAGTCCCCACGTCTGGCCACGGTGTCAGCCTTACCAGGTTGTTTGTAACCCCTGGGTCTTCCTGCTCTGTTGTCGCCTCCCCAGCGCCCCCTGCAGGTGCTGGAAGGAATGCGTTTTTGTTCCCTTTCTTGCCGGGACATGGGGGCCCCACCCCTCTCTGTGCCCTCTGCCTTCCTGAGATGGCACTCACCTTCCTTCCCATGTGGCAGGAAACCCCAGGGGTTAGTGTGGAAGCTCTGGGCTCTGACTCTGTCCTCATTTAAGTGACTCGAAACTGAGAACATTCCCCCAAAACGTGAGCTTTGGCAAGTGATAGTGAGGAGACTAGATGACTCTGGAAATACATCCAGTCATGTGTGATGTCCACAGCCCATCTCCGGCAAGTTCAAGACCGCTCACCTGGCGTGGGCCTCCACTGCAGGCGGCGGCCACCCTGCACTTCCTTCCCCAGGGCGTTTGCTCGCCCACTCTCCCAGCGGCCTTCCTGCTTCAGTCCCCGTCACCTCCCCCTCCATCCGCACTCTCAGCTTTTATTCTTGCCTCCTACTTCCCTGAGCAAAGGGAGCAGCCAGTGAGAGTTTCCTTCCTGGGCTCCACTGAGCAGCTGCCCACCTCCCGCCCCAGGCCCACACACATCTTCCAGCTGTTCTGGGAGGGTCAGCCCAGGCCAGCCTGCCCCCTCTGCTCAGCAGCCCTGCCCAGAGCACCCCCATCAGCACTTTTCCTCTTCTTCTGCATCATCCCCATTTTTATATAATATGCAAGAATTCAAAGCCTGGAACAAAACCTTT
This sequence comes from Cebus imitator, assembly GCF_001604975.1. Classification (NCBI taxonomy): domain Eukaryota; kingdom Metazoa; phylum Chordata; class Mammalia; order Primates; family Cebidae; genus Cebus; species Cebus imitator. The sequence goes on along the minus strand of NW_016107367.1, from coordinate 3,717,300 downwards.
CCCTTCACCCGCTCATTCCCCACAGCTGCCGCCCCCTGTGGTAAGCCACCTGGCTGGCTGCCTGTCTCTGGGCCTCCCCTTCCTTCCCTCTGGTTCTCTCTGCCCCTACCTCTCCACCAAACTTGCTGGGGCTAGGCTCCTGGTGGTCTCCATGTTGCCCTGGATCCTCTTCTGACCTGGCCCCCAGTAGCCTGGGCAGAGCCGATGCCCCTCTGCCTGGTCCCGTGTCCTCCTCTGGCCTCTCACTCCGCTCTCCTGGCTCTCTTCCTTCCTCCCCAGCGCTCCCACTCAGTCCACTTGGCTGGCTGTCCCTATGCCCCCGACCTCTCAGTGATGGCTCAGTTTTTGCTCCTCTCCCTCAGCCTTCCCTTGTGGCCTCATCCAGTCACTGGGCTGAAAATACCACCTCCCTGCTGTGGGCTCTCGAATTTATGTCTCTAACCTAGAGCCCTTCCCTGGGCTCCAGGTCTAAGTGTCTAACTTCCTGCTCAGTAGTCCACCACAAACCTCACTAGTCCCAAGCCAAGCTCCAAGTTTCATCTGCTTGTCTGAGATTGGTCCCCCCAAAGCTGATCCTGAGATAAGAAATAAAGTGTAAGTAGTTTAGTAGGGGACGATGCCAGGTTGGGTGGTGGGAGGAGGGGAGTGGATAGAGAAAGAAGGTAAACAAACCAGTAAAGCAGGTTACCTCTGAGCACATGCCCAGAGCTCCCCCAGAAATGGAGGGGCTGGGGTCATGGTTGAGGGCTGCTCGAGGTGGGCTCATCTCTTATGGGAAGAGACAGAGACAGCCCTGGAAAATCACAGGGGTGGGCACAGCGGCTCTGCCATCCCAATCAGCGTCTCCTCATTTTGGTAACGGCAGCTCCATCCATCCTTCCAGCAGCCCAGGCCAAAGGCCCAGAGCCATCCTCACACGCCCATAGCCAAACGGCGCGTTCCAGTACTCCACCTCACAGTGCGCTCAGAATCTGACCCCTTTTTATCATTGCCTCCACTGCCCTGCTCTGTTCTGAGCCCTCGTCACCTCTCCCAGCCCCCACCCCCGTCACTACTGTCCCTGCTTCCTCCCCTAATCTGGTTACGCTCTGTACGGCCGCAAAGCCATCCATTCAAACCCAAGTCAGATTCTATCTCTGCTCTGCTCAAAACCTTCCAGCGGACCCCAGCTCACCAAAGTCAAAGTAAAAATCTGGACCACAGCCCACAAGGCTCTACGTGACCCACCCCCAGCCTTGGTGACCCTACCCTGTACTCTGTTTCCCTCAAGTACTCTGCTGGAGCCACACTGGCTTCCTCACTGTCCCAGCACACTCTGACCTCAGGATCTTGGCACCTGTAGTTCCCATTGCCTGGAAGGCTAGTCCCCTGCTTCTTGCAGGTCTCATCTCACAAGCCACCCTCTTAGAGGGACATTTATGCCTGAGATTGCAATTTTTTGAATTTGAAAAATCAGTCCTTGGTGATCACCTTGAGCAGTAGGATACAAATAACTCCCAGAAGCTTAGCGTTCCAATAATGGAACACTAGTCATATATGGATTTTAAATAGCCACCCACACACCCACCCCCAGCACACCTTCTCTATACTCTGTTCTCTTTTTCTCCTATCACCCTCTGACATTGTCTCTATTTACTCTCTGTCTCTCCCTGGGAGAATGTGATTTTGTCACCCATTGGGAATGCTTCAGTGAGCTTGGTAGGAATAAAGTCATACAGGAGACAGGAAGTCATGGGTCCCTTGGAATGAGCTTCAGGATGACACTGTACTGGCTTGTTTACAGTTTGGTGAACACATAGCAGATTTATATGACCAAACCATCTCCTGCTGAGAAGGGCTTTTCGGGAGCCCCAGTACCAGCTTTGCAATTGTGGGCAAATGACTTCACTGTTCCATTTCGGCTGTCCTATACAATATGGTTAATAACAGACTAATCAGCCATGGGGGGAGGTTGGAGGGGTGAGCCTAGCATGGTGCCCAGTGTGGTCAGTATCAGGAATGTCTGAGGGTGATTCCATACAATATTATTGAGTCCTTTCTATCTGCCAGCCCCCAGCCTCTGTGCCAGGGAGACAGAGAGGAACACAACTGTTTCTTCTCCAAGGGGGTCTTTGGAGCTGGTCAGACCTGGGTTTGCATCCTGTCTTCATTCTTACTGCCTGGTGTTCCTGAGCCAGTGCTGTAACCTCCCCATGCCTCAGTCCTCCCGTCTGTGAAGTGGGCCTAGTGATGAGACCTTGTGGGGAAGGGAACGTTCTTTCCTGTTGACTGCTGGTAAGCCTAATGTTTCCTATTTCTTCTAGTTTCCTTCTAGGACACCTCCCCTGCTTTTGGAAAAAGGATGAGGTTGGTGGCCGTGTGCTCCAAGATGTGTTTTTGGATTGGTGGGTTCTCACTTGTCACCTGTTGTCCTTACTCCAGGTTCCCCCAGGGCAGCTCCCCCAACTCAGTCCAGCACACAGACTCCCAGCCTCACCTTCCGCTAGCCCAGGTTACTCCCAGCCCTGGCAGTTTCTCCCCTGAGTGGAGGCAGGTGAGGCTGGCTTGGAAGCAGTTCACCCGCTGCAAGACCTTAAACCAGCCGTCAGACGCTCTCTGAGCCTCAGTTTCCTCATCAGTAAATTGGGTGGGAGTGTGACTAGGTAACAGTCATTGTTTGGTGTGACACTTTTTATACTTTTCAAAGCACTTTCAAAGATATGAATTGTTTGATTCCCAGGACAACCTTTTGGGGCAATCAAAGAAGGAATGTTTGCAACCCTATTCCATGGCAGAGGAAACTGAGGCTCAGGACATGACTCAGCAAGTGAGCAACAGGGCAGAGCCTTGCCCCCAGAGCTCCTGAGCCCCAGCACAGCACTCTTTTGGTAGCCTGCATTTAGCACCTCCTGGGATGGGACACATCTGTTTCTCTCCTGGGCGGGATTGGTGATAGTCATATCTCAGGTGGTTGACAGCTTCCTTCGGCTCACCTTGGTTTTCAGGGCTAAGAAGTATGGACCTGTTGTGCGGGTCAACGTCTTCCATAAAACCTCAGTCATCGTTACGAGCCCCGATTCGGTTAAGGTAGGAGGCAGAGTGGTTTCCATGGGGGAGTTCCCTCCCTTTTCTTGGGTTGGGGGAGTGAAGCCTGGTTCCAGAGACTTTGGAGGAATGTTTCACAGCTGGGTGCATTTGGGCTGGTTTCCCCAAGATCCAGAAGGGAATGGCATCTTTTCCTCTAAGAACCCACTGCTTGGGGGCTCCTGCAAGCCTTGCTGTTTGATATGGGGAATAGATGGGAACCTTGCTGTCCCCATTTGGGTGGGAAGTTTTGCCCAACTAATGCACACACATTTAGTCTGCTTCTCTGCCTCATTCCTTCATCTGTGAGATGGGAATTATAACCCTATTTCCAGTGCTAAGATGGGAATTAAAAATTCATCAGTTTATTTAACAAATAAATGTCAAACATCCTTAAACAGTGCTGACTATGTACTTTTCTATACACTTCACAATTACTGACTCATAGGAGTAGGGACTCTCATTAGTCCCTTGGCCAACATAGTGAAACCCCATCTCTACTAAAAATACAAAAATTTGTTGGGTATGGTGGAAGGCGCCTGTAATCCCAGCTACTTGGGAGGCTGAGGCAGGAGAATCACTTGAACCTGGGAGGTGGGGTTGCAGTGAGCAGAGATGGCAGTCCAGCCTGGGCGACAAGAGTGAAACTGCATCTCAAAAAAAAAGGGGGGGGCAGCCAGGCACAGTGGCTCACGCCTGTAATCCCAACATCTTGCTTGGGAGGCCAAGATGAGTGGATCACCTGAGATCAGGCGTTTGAGACCAGCCTGGCCAACATGGTGAAACCTTGTCTCCACTAAAAATACAAAAATTAGCCAGGCGTGGTGGCACGTGCCTGTAGTCCCAGCTACTTGGGAGGCTGAGTCGCTTGAATCTGGGAGGCAGAGGTTGCAGTGAGCTGAGATTGTGTCATGGCCGTCTAGCCTAGGTGACAGAGTGAGACTCAATCTCCAAATATAAAAGAGGAAACAAGGCAGGTGGCATTGTCTGTCATGTCTGCCTTGAAAGTTCTAAGAATGGGCATCTGCTACGCGGTGTTGGCAGAACTGGGCTCAACTCTGGGCTCTGCTCCCAACTGGCTGTGGGACCTTGGACAAGTTGCTTAATCATTCTGGGCCCAAGTTTCCTCATCTGTGAAATAGGGGTGATGCCTCTTTTACAAGGTGGTTGTAAGAATAGAACTAAAGTAATATAAATGAGCCATCTAGCTCCTGCCTGGCACACAGCAATTGTTCAATAAAAATGATACATTTTTTTTCTTACCATGAGTGTGCAGCAGATGTTTGGCACAATTCTTTGAATGGAGGGTGGTTGTGGTGATTCTGAAAGGGATAAAATTCAACTTAGGGTCAAGACCAGGAGACAGGTTGAATGAATAATCAGGAATCTCTAGCAGAATGTTAAAAACAATTTTTCAAAAAAAGTTTAATTTCAAACCTAGACACAGTTTAAGACTTGTTAAAGCATGCTGCCAAAAACCATGCAAGAATACTTTTGTGATGCTTCATGAGAAAAGAAGTTTAAAGATATATATTGATATAGTGAATTATATTGATTCACATTCAAATGTTAAACCAACCTTGCATTCTTGGTCATGATATATTATCTTTTTAGTATATTGTTAAATTCAATTTGGTAATATTTTGTTAAGAGTTTTTGTTTCTATATTTATTTGGTTCTTGAAATGTCTTTGACTGGTTTTGATATCAGGTTAATACTGACCTCACAGGATAAGTTGGGAAGTGGTAGCTTTCTCCTTTATTTTCTGTAAAAATTTTTATGGGAATGATGTTATTTCTTCTTTTAATATTTGATAGAATTCACCAGTGAAGTCATATGGACCTGGAGTTTTCTTTGAAGGAAATTTTTATTTCTTTTTAAGTTATAAATTTAGTTTCTTTACATTGTATGTTTTAAATTTTGGTAAAATTTACATAAAATTTACAATTTTAACCATTTTTAGGTGTAGAGTTCAGCAGCATTAAAGACATTCACATTGTTATACATCTATCACCATCATCTATCTCCAGAACTTTTTCATCTTCCCAAACTGAAACTCTGTATCCATGAAACAATAACTCCCCATTTCCCTCTCCCCAGACCCTGGAAACCACTATTCTACTTTCTGTCTCTTAAATTGGACTACTTTACGTGCTTCATACAGGTGGAATCATATGGTATTTGTCCTTTTGCAGCTGGTTTATTTCACTTAGCATGTTTTCAAAGTTAATTCATGTTGTAGTGTATTTCAGGATTTCCTTCTCTAGTTGACATATGGCATTCAGATTTTCTGTTTTTTTGAGTTTGATAATTCATGTATTTCAAGAGATTTGTTCACTTCACCTAAATTGCTTAAATTATTGGCATAAGTTGTTCATAAGACTTTCTTATATATTTTAATGTCTGTAGGATCTGTAATATGTTTCCTCTCTCATTCCTGAGGTAGTAACTTGTTTTGTATTTCTTGATCGGTTCACCAAAAGGTTTATCAATTTTATTTATCTTTCCAAAGAACCAGCTTTTGGTTTTCTTCATTGTTTTTCTGTCTTCTATTTCACTGATTTCTTCTTTCTCTTTCTTTCTTTTTTCTTTTCTTTTTTTCTTTGTTTGAGATGAAGTCTTGCTCTGTTGCCCAGGCTTGAGTGCAGTGGTGCAATATTGGCTCACAGCAATCTCTGCCTCCCAGGTTCAAGTGATTCTCCTGCCTCAACCTCCTGAATAGCTGGTATTACAGGCGCCCACCACTACGCCTGGCTAATTTTTATATTTTTAGTAGAGATGGGGTTTCACCATGTTGACCAGCCTGGTCTTGAACTCCTGGCTTCAAGTGATCTGTGCGTGCCTCAGTCTCCCAAAGTGCTGGGATTACAGGGGTGATCCACCACACCTGGCCAATTTCTCCTTTTTTTTTTTTTTTTTTTTTTGAGATGGAGACTTGCTCTGTCCCCCAGGCTGGAGTGCAGTGGTGAAATCTCAGCTCACTGCAACCTCCACCTCCCAAGTTCAAGCAATTCTCCTGCCTCAGCCTTCTGAATAGCTGGGATTACAGGTGTGCATCACCATGCCTGGCTAATTTTTTAATTTTTAGTAGAGACGGGGTTTCACCATGTTTGTCAGGCCGATCTCGAACTTCTGACCTGGTGATCTGCCCACTTGAGGCTCCCAAAGTGCTGGGATTACAGGCATGAACTACCAAGCCTGGCCTGATTTCTCCTCTTTCTTATTTCCTTTCTATATTCACTTTGAGTTTAATTTGTTCTTGTTCTGATATTTAGGATGGAGTTTAGACAATTGATTTTAAACATTTTTCTGTTCTAGTGTAAGCATTTAGAGCTATACATTTCCTTCTAAGCATACTGCTTTAGCACAAATTTACCACAAATTTTGATATGTTTTATTTTCATTCAGTTCAAAGTATTTTCTAACTTCCTTTGTGATTTCTCCTTTAAACCATGGATTATTTGGATGTATGTTTTTTGTTTTTTGAGACGGAGTCTTCCTCTGTTGCCCAAGTTGGAGTGCAATGGTGCGATCTTTGCTCACTGCAACCTTTGCCTCCTGGGTTCAAGTGATTCTCCTGCCTCAGCCTCCTGAGAACTGGGATTACAGGCATGGTGCACCACCACGCCTGGCTAATTTGTTGTATTTTTAGTAGAGACAGGGTTTCACCATGTTGGCCAGGCTGGTCTTGAACTCCTGATCTCGTGATCTGCCTGCCTTGGCCTCCCAAAGTGCTGGGATTACAGGCATGAGCCACCATGCCCAGCCCAATTTTCAAATGTTAGGGAATATTCTAGATATTTTTCTGTCATCGGTTTTTAATTTAATTCTGTAAAGTCAGGGGGAATACTCATCATCATGATTTCAGTCCTTTTAAATTAATTGAAGTTGGTTTTATGGCCCACCATATGGTTCATTAAAGTGAATGTTAACAAACACTTAAAAAGAGTGTATATTGTGTTATCATCAAACGAGGTGTTTTAGGAATGTCGATTAGGTCGAATTGGTCAATAGTGTTATTCAAATCTTTTAAATCCTTCCTATCTATTTGCTCTAGCAATTGCAGGGCAAGGACTGTTGAACCGTTCATAGTCATAGATTTATCTATTTCTACCTTCAGTTCTATTAGTTTTGCTTCCAGTATTTTGAAGTTTTATTATCAGGTGTGTACACATTTAGGATGGATATGTCTTTATGATGAATTGACTCTTTTATCCTTAGAAATGTTCATCTTTGTTCTTAGTAACATTCTTTACCCCAAATATATTTTGTCTACTTTAAGCCATTCTAGCTTTCTTTCTTTTTTTTTTTTTTTTATTTTGTTTTTGTTTTTGAAACAGTTTCACTCTTATTGCCCAGGCTGGAGCGCAATGGGGCGATCTCGGCTCACTGCAACCTCTACCTCCCGGGTTCAAGCAATTCTTCTGCCTTAGCCTCCCAAGTAGCTGGGATTACTGGCACCTACCACCAGCTGATTTTTGTATTTTTAGTAGAGATGGGGTTTCACCATGTTGGCCAGTCTGGTCTTGAACTCCTGACCTCAAGTGATATGCCCACCTCAGCCTTTCAAAGTGCTGGGATTGCAGGCATGAGCTACTGTGCCCAGCCTCCATTCCAGCTTTCTTATACTTAGTGTTGCATGGTTTATCTTTTTCTATTATATTACGTTTAACCTATCTGCATTTTGATATTTAAAGTGGGTTTCTTATACGTGGCACACAGCTGATTCTTGCTGTTTTATACAGTCTGACAATCTCTACCTCTAATTAGAGTTCTCAGGCCGTTTACATTTACTGTAATTATTGATATGGCTGTGTTTAAATCTACCATGTTAGTATTTGTTTTCTATTTGTCCTGTGTGTTCTCTGTTTCCTTCTCCTCCTTTGCAGCCTTCTTTTGGATTAGGTATGTGTTAGTATTCTGTTTCATCTCTACTGTTGTCTTTTTATTTTTATTTTATTTATTTATTTTTCTTTTTTTTCTGTACTGTTGTCTTATTGATTGATTGAGATAGGATCTCACTCTGTTGCCCAAGTTTCATAGCTCACCACAGCCTCAAACTCCTGGGCTCAAGCAATCGTCCCACCTCAGCCTCCTGAGTAGCTGGGACTACAACCATGCCCAGCTAACCACCATTATCTCATTGGTTCCCTTTCTGTCTCTCTTAGTGGTTGTCTTAGGGTTTATAACATCATGTTTTACTTATATTAATCTGCCATCAAATAATATTATACCACGTCATCTATGTCTACTGTTAAGATTTTTCTCTTTATCACTGATGTCAGCCATTGGTATGATCTGCTTGGTGTACTTTATTTGGTGTACTTTTCTTTGTGTTAATTATATTTGGGATCCTTTGAATTTCTTAGATATGTGGGTTTCATGATCATATTTGTAATAGATATTTTATAGTTCTTGTCTACCAGTTCTGTCTTTCCATTATCTGGGCCTAGGTATAGGTCATAATATTTTGCTTTGTGGCATGTCTAATAATTTTTTATTGGATTCTAGACATTGTGAATTTTACATTTTGGGGCACTAGATTTTGTTATATTCCTTTAAAGATTGTTTGACTTCGTTCTGAGAGATGATAAAGTTACTTACAGATAGTTTGATCCTTTCCAGGCTTGCTTTAAGGCTTTTATAAGGGCGGGTCTAGAGTAGACTTTTACTTGAGAGCTAGTTTAGCCCCACTGCTAAGTAGTGACCATTCTGGGGCCTCTATTGAAGGTCTTGTGTCTGAGGTTTGTCTATTCTGGGTAGTAGAAACTTGAATAATTATTGGCTCCGTGTAAGCTCTGAGAATTGTTCAGTTAATTCTCCTTTTCTCAGAAGTTGTTTTTGCCAGTCTTCTGAAGTTCCACCCTACATTTGCATAGATTGGTATACATCCGAAGATTCAAGGGGCCCCATGCAGATTTCTGCACAGGAGCTCTTTCTATGCATAGCTTCCCCCTGGTACTTTGTCCTACTAATTCTGGCCTCCTTTGGCCTGCCTGGACTCTGATCTCTGTCTATTCAACTTGGCATGGCTGTTGGACTACATTTAGGTCTCTCTTCTTTGTGCTGCTGTCCTGGAATTGCCTCTGGGTAGAAAGCTGGTAATCCTAGGTCATAGGTCTCACGTTTTTCTCCTCCTTCCTTGACGTTCACGATCCTGCCCTGCCTGTTGTTCAGTGTCTGAAAGCAGACATTTGATACATTTCCTAAGTTTTCTGGTTGTTTATGGCACAACGGCAAGTCCTTAGCAGTTTCTCCTTCCTGGATAGAAGTGTGCCATCAGTGTGTGTGTGACCAGAGGAAGCAGTAAGGTACTGGGGGTTCCCTGTGTACCCCTCACATCCCACAGTTTATGTCACCAGGCCATCACAGAATCCCCAGCCTCTGGGACAGCAGACCATGGGAGTGCCTGGCTATGAGGGTCACCTGGTCAGACCCTGACGGAGGCCACTCTGCCTTAATGGCAGGGATCTGCAGTTCAATCTAAGAATGGCTTGCTTAGACCTCAGATGACTCTAGGGTATTTGAGAGGGGCCTGTAAGGTAGGCATTTACTGTTGTGGTCTTCCTCTTGGTGGGACAGAGCTTGGGTTACAAATGACAGTGTTTGGGGTACATTTGGGGTCCCTGGAATATGGTTTATGACACAAAGTTAGCTGCTTCTGGGGCTTCCTTTCAGCTGAAACATTGATATTAGACCCCGAGGAGCTAATCTCAGAGAAGCTAGCAGCAACCAGCTTAACTGACAGCTGCATCATCCTCTTACTGCTTCCCAGCACCTGCAGGATAAAGCAGTAGCCCAGAGGGCAGGCCTCTGGGGTCTGGGCCTCACAGCCTCTGCAGCCCCTTCCCACTCAGCACCTCTGCCTGAATGTGCCAGAGGACCCGTGAGCTCCCTTGGCCTGGATCATAGCCTTCTCTCTCCTCTCACCACAGCAAATTGCCTGGATTCAAATCCTGTGTCTACCATTTACTACGTGTGTAACCTTGGGCCAGTTTTAAACCTCAGTTTATCCATCTGTATGTAAGATGAGCATAAAACAACACCCGTGGCCAGGCACAGTAGCTCACGCCTATAATTTTAGCACTTTGGGCTGACTGGGCATTGAGTGAACTGCAGGGTGCAGCTGTGCGGCTGGCATTTATTGAGCGCCTGCTATGTGCTGGGCACCATTCTTAACACTTTTCATGTAGAACTGACACTCTTTACAGCAAACCTGCTGGGCAAGAACTCTTCTTATATCCATCTAAGATGAGGAAATGGGCAGAGGAAGTAACTCATCCAGGGTCCCAGAGTTAGTACGTGGTGCATCAGGGATGCTGAGCCCAGATCCAAATTGAAGCTGGCTGACTACACAGCCCACGCTGTTAACCACTGGCCAGTCCTGCCTCAAGAGCTGTTGGCTAATGTTACTATTGTTACCATCCAGCTCTTGGTGAGGTAAGTTGATCTTTCCTCCAGGGAGTCTTCCTTGACTGCCCAGGCTGAGGGCATGCTAGCAATACTGAATTCATGCCAAGTGTCCCCTCCTGTGTCCCAGAAGCCCATCCTCTCCCAGAAGGGCTTCTCCTCCTCTCACTCTGGTTTCAGAGCAGCATTTGCCTTTTCCTGTCTTGCTGCTTTGGAAGGTGATGTGGTGTGAGTTCCAAGTATGACAGTGGAGTGAGCAAGCCCTCCTCACACCCTCCTACTGTGCGTCCGTGGGAAAATCACTTCGCCCCTCTGTGCTCCACTTTCCATCCCCACACGGCTGATATTATGTGAAGACAGGGAGGGTTGTGTGGGATCATGCATGGGAAATGGGCACGCCACGGCTGGCACTCAGCCAATGGCGATTATTTGGGCCATGTCTCAGAGGAGCATTTTGTAGCTACTCATGGGTGCATGAGTTTATGTTGGTTTTTTGGGGATATTTAGAAGTTCCTGATGTCAACCAAGTACAACAAGGACTCCAAGATGTACCGTGCACTCCAGACTGTGTTTGGTGAGAGGTAAGGAGGCGTGGTGGAAGGCCCAGGTGGGAGGCCAGGGGAGCCCTGCTGTGAGTGAGGGCCAGTGCGGTCCCGAATGTGGGGTGTAGTATTGAGGCCCTGGCTGCCAGGCATGTGACGAGTGCCCTGTAAACTGTGTCCCCACTCTTGTCACTAGCACTTTCCTCCTTCTCCCTCAGCCTCTAGATGGCAGGAAATATGGGGGTCACTGAGGTTGGGTAACATGACCATCATGTTCCTTATTAAGTTATTTTTAAAATTCTGGTAAAACTCACATAACACTCACCATTTTCCCCAACTTAGAGGGTCCAGTCTAGTGGAATTCAGCACATTCACAATGTGGCGCTGCCATCACCACCGCCTAGTTCCAAAACCATTTCATCATCCCAGAATGCGACCCCAAGCCCATCCAGCAGCCACTCTCCACCCCCCACCCTCCTTCCTGCATCAAATGTGTCTCCTGCAGACTCTTCGGCCAAGGCTTGGTGTCCGAATGCGACTACGAGCGTTGGCACAAGCAGCGGAGAGTCATAGACCTGGCCTTCAGCCGGAGGTGAGTGCGGTCGGAGGCTCTGTGTCTCCTGTGTGGTCAGAGGCAGTGGGGGCTGCCAAAGCGTAGGTGGGCCTTGGGGAGAGAAGTGTCCAACCGAGGGGGCCTCATCCAGCTGAAGGGAAAGATGGAAAAGGGGAAAGACAGGGTGTTAGTAGCTGAGAGAGAGAGAGAGAGAGAGAGAGAGAGAGAGAGAGACAGGCCGGCCCAGTGGGACATGAGGATGAGCGAGGCCCCCACACAGTTTGGGAACATCACGGCTGAGTGCCCATGATGGCCAGAAGCATGGGGTTCCTGTCCTCCAAGAGCTCCCCCCATCACACTTCATCACTCCTTGTCAGGGCTTCTTTTATTCATTTTAGTTTTTATGTTTTGGTGATATAGTCGTGCTTTGTATAAAGATGTTTCAGTCAATGACTGAACACATATGTGGCAGTGGTCCCATAAGATTATAATGGAGCTGAAAATTACTATTGCCTAGTGATATTGTAGCCATGGTAATGTCACAGTGCAATCGTTACTCACATGTTTGTGGTGGTGCTGGTGTAAACAAACCTACTGCACTGCCAGTCACACCAAAGTCCACCAGATGTAATTATGGGCAGTACATACATTGATAATGATAGTAACTGACAATGTTACTGAGTTATGTATTTACTATACATTTTTTTTTTGAGACAGAGTCTTGCTCTGTCGCCCAGGCTAGAGTGCCTGGCACGATCTTGGACCTCTGCCTCCTGGGTTCAAGCGATTCTCCTGCCTCAGCCTCTCGAGTAGCTGAGATTACAGGTGCCTGCCACCGCGCCCAGCTAATTTTTGTATTTTTAGTAGAGTTGGGGTTTCACGGTATTGGTCAGGCTGATCTCAAACTCCTGACCTCGTGATCCACCCTCCTCGGCCTCCCAAAGTGCTGAGATTACAGGCATGAGCCACTGCACTGGGCCATATTTACCACACTTTAACCATTGTTTTAGAGTGAGTTCCTTCTATATATGTATATGTTTTGTTTTTTTTGAGACAGAGTCTTGCTCTGTCTCCCAGGCTGGAGTGCAGTGGCACAGTTTTGGCTCACTTTAACCTCCAGCTCCCGGGTTCAAGCGATTCTCCTGCCTCAGCCTCCCAAGTAGCTGGGATTACAGGAACATGCCACCACACCAGGCTCATTTTTGTATTTTTAGTAGAGATGGGGTTCACCATGTTGGCCAGGGCTAGTCTCAAACTCCTGACCTTGTGATCTGCCCGCCTCAGCCTCCCAAAGTGCTGGGATTACAGGCATGAGTCACTGTGCCCTGCCTATTTACATATTTTTAAAAAGTTTGCTGTACAATAGCCTCAGGCAGGTTCTTCAGGACGCGTCCAGAGGAAAGCATTGTTATCATAGGAGGTGGCAGCTCCATGCCTGTTACTGCTCCTGAAGACCTTCCAGGAGAAGACGTGGAGGTAGAAGGCGGTGATGTTGATGACCCCAACCCTGTGAAGGCCTAGGCTTGTGTGTGTTTGCGTCTTAGTTAACAAAAAATGTTTATAAGTAAAAAGGAATTAATAAAAAAGCTTATAGAATAAGGATACAAAGAAGATAATATTTTTGTACAATTGAATATTGTGTGTTTTAAGCTAAGCATTATTAGAAAAGAGTCAAAAATATTTAAAACTTGAGAAGTTTATAAAGTGAAAAAGTTATAGTAAGCAAGGTTAATTTATTATTGAAGAAAGAAAAAAATTTTGAACTCAGTGTAGCCTGAGTCTAGTTTCTATAAGTCTTCAGTCGTGTGCAGTAATATCCTAGGCCTTCCTGTTCACCACTCGCTCACTGGCAGCCAAAGCAACATCCAGGCCTGCAGCTCCGTTCACGGTAAGTGCCATATACAGACACACCATTAAAAAAATCTTTTATACCGTATTTTTACTGTCCCTTTTCTGTGCTTACATATACAAATACCACTGTGTTGCAGCAACCTGCTGCACAGGGGTATAGCTTAGGAGTGGTAGGCTGGACCATATGGCTTAGGTGTGTAGTAGGCTGTACTGCCTAGGTTTGTGTAAGTATACTCTATGCTGTTCACACAATGAAGACATTGCCTAATGACACGTTTCTCAGACTGTATCCTTGTCATTAAGCAACACATGACTGTGTTTTCCTTTTTAAATAACTTTTATGGAGGCATAATTCACATACCATACAACTTACCCATTTAAAGTGTACAATTCAATGGTGTTGGTATATTCATAGAATTGTATCACCATCAACACAGTACATTCTAGAACAGTTTCATCACCCTCAAAAGCAGTCATTTGGCCGGGCACAGTGACTCATGCTTGTAATCCCAGCACTTTGGGAGGCTGAGGCGGGCAGATCACCTCAGGTCAGGAGTTCATGACCAGCCTGGCCAACATGGCAAAACTCCATCTCTACTAAAAATGCAAAAATTATCCAGATGTGGTGGCATGTTCCTGTAATCCCAGCTACTTGGGAGGCTGAGGTAGGAGAATCACTTGAACCCGGGAGGTGGAGGTGGCAGTGAGCCGAGATCGCACCACTGTACCCCAGCCTGGGCAACAGAGCGAGACTCCATCTCAAAAANAAAAAAAAAAAAAAAAAGCAGTCACTCCCATTTCTTCCCAATTCCCCTGTCCACTGGCAGCTACTAAGTTACTTTCTGTGTCTATGGATTTTTGCATTCTGCACATTTCATATAAAAGAAAGAAGCCTGGCTTCTTTCATTAGCATCATATTTCTGAGGCTCATCTATGGTGCCGTCTGTATTAGTGCCTCGTTCCTTTTTTATTGCCAAATAATATTCCATTGTATGGTTAGACCATATATTGTTTATCCATTCATTAGTTAATGGGCATTTGGGTTGTTTCCACTTTTTGGCTATTATGAAAAATGCTGCTAAGAGCATTTTTGTGCAAGTGTTTGTATGGACATATGTTTTCATTTCTCTTGGGTATTTACCTAGTGGAATTTCAGAGTCATATGGTAACTCTATTTTAACATTGTAGAGAAGGTAATCTTTTACTTTGGTATAATTTTGAATTTATAGAAAAAATTGCCAGAATAGTGTAAGGAACCCTTATATATCTTTTACCCAGATCCACTTACTGTTTATTGTTTAAATCACCATTTGCTTTATCATTTCATCTCTTTATGAGTGTATATGTAAATATATTTATCATTCTCTCTGCATCTGTATACATGTATTTATATTTTGTATATAGTGCAGACTTTAAAAAACCATTTAAGAGTAAGTTAGAGACATTGTGCTCCCACCTTTAAATACTCCCATGTGTATTTCCTAAGAACAATGACTACGTAACTATAGTTTATCAAAATGAGAAAATTAACAATATTACTCTAACACTGTTATCCAATTTACAATTCATATTCAAAATGTGTCATTTGTGCAGTTATAGCTGTTTTATTTTCTTTGTCTAAAATGTAATCCATGTTCATGTGTTTCATTTAATTGCCCTGTCACTTTAGCCCCTTTTATTCTAGAACAGTTCTCAGTCTTTCTTTGACTTTCTTTACCTTAACATTTTTGAAGATGACAGGCCAGTTTTGTAGCTGGTCCTTCAGTTTGAATTTGTCAGCTGTCTCTGCACTGTTAGACTCAGGCTGTGCCTCTGGTGGTAATGCTACAGAGTGATGCTGTGTCCTCCTCGGGGCATTGAACCAGGAGGCACATGCTACCCGTTTGTCCCATTGCTGGCCATGTGAAGTTTGCTCAGTGGTTCAGGTGGTGCCTTCCAGGTTTCTCCACTGTGAAGCTACTCTTGACTATGTAATCTATGGAGGACTGTATAAAAATCCTTGCCAGAACTCTTGCTACAGCCTCCTCATTGGCCTGCCCTCCTCCTGTCTCCCTCCTCCAATGTATCCACCCACCACTCAGGACAGATCTTGCTAAAACTCAGATCTGACCATGCCACTCCCCTGTTCTGAAGCCTTCAATGGCTTCCCGTCATCTGAGAGATGAAGATCAGACCCCATTCACCCTCAGTCTGCCCCTACCCCCACCGCTGACCTTTGCATCCCCTCTCCCCAACATTTCTGGAAACCACTATGCTGTCTCTGGCAACTCTGCTGTTCCCACTGCCTCAATGTGAACCTCTGGGGAAATCCTGTTCCTCCTTTGATACCCAGCTAAGATGTCACCTACTGAGGCTGAGTTCATGCCTCCATCAAGGCACCTGTCACACCCAGTGCAGTGCTTCCATTCATATCCACCTCCCTCACTAGACCATGGATCCCTGAAGGCAGAAGACGCACCCTGTCCCTGACTCCTGCGCCCAGCACCAGGCACCCCACAAGCCCTCCAGGAATCCCCATAGAGTGAATGAATCCGTAAGTGAATCAATGAATTGGAATAGTCTCAGTCTTACTGGAAAGTTGTCAGAGGTGAAAATGGGAAGGAATAGACTGGAAAGAGACATATATTTAAGAAATACTTCTTGTGCTGAGAGCCGGGGTTACAAAGGCCAGCAAGCAAACTTCAGGAAGCTTTGAGGTTATGGGAGAAATCAGTTCTAACCAGATGATGGCCCACATGATCATGACATAACCATGTCATTGTCTTGATGAAGCATCTCCAGCACATAGAACCTCATGTTTGAACTGTGCTTTATAGTTTATGAAGTGCTTTCACAGATGTTTTTAACTTCTTATACACATAGCATAAATGGTTTACTTAACCATTTTTAGGTGTGCAGTTCAGTGGTATTAAATTCATTCACATTACTATGCAACCATCACCAGGCATTTTTATTTTTTCAATCTCACAATAAGGTGTCATCTTAGAGATGACTATTTTATTGTAAATGCCAAATTTACAAGGCTTTATGAAAGAAACTTTAGAAGATGGTTTACGTGATTATGGAAGTTTCTTGAGCCTTGGTGAATCCTAATTCACTAATGAAGAAAAATAGGAACCACTGATGAGTTTCCTCTCCAACCATTACCCACACAGAATATCATTTTGTACTTTTAATAAAATTGCGAGAATAAATTGCCAGTTTCCACTTTTCTAGATTTTGGTTTTATAGGAAGACCTTGGTCTGAGTCCACCAAGGGAGTCAGGATTTTATTGTTCACCTGACACTGTAGCCCAGTTTTGTTTCTACAATAGCTGTGAGAGATTCAGTGTTTGTGTGATAACCGGCCTCCTGCTATCTGGAGAATCAACTTAAATGTGATTTTTTTTTAAAAAAGATAACTACAAATAATCTTGCAAATAAATATATACTTGCCAACCATGTGAGCATAATGAGAAAAAGTCAAGGGTGCTGTGGGCCCATATTTGCACCTACCTGGGGCTTAAGAGTTATTGCCCCGAGGAAGTGGCCTTTGAGTGTCCATCTGGAGAAGGGAGACTTTCAGATAGTGATGGTTGTTGGGGTGTGGGTGAGCGCTCTGGGAGAGGGGATGTGTGTGCACCAGCCCCACAGTGGGCAGGAACATTGTATTTGGAGGAGCTAAAAGGCTCTTGGAACAAGTAGGCAACATTAGAAGTGGTGGTCAGCAACAAGTGGACTCCAACTCTTAAGTTCAGGTGAAGATTTTCATCCCCCTCCTAAGAGCAATGTCATGCTTCAAAGTGTTTTATGTTGCAAAGTGACCAGATCAGAGTGGAGAGCCCCAGGTTCGCCTGTTGCCAGGCCTGTGCATGGGCTAGATGTGGAATGAAGAGCTGGTTACTCTTAGTTTCTCTTCTCCCATTCTCTATCTCTCTCATTTTTAGAGACAGGGTCTTACTCTTTCACCCACACTGGAGTGCAGTGATGTGACCATAGCTTACTCTAACTTTGTCCCCCTGGGCTTAAGTGATCCTCGTGCCTCAGCCTCCCTAGTAGCTGGGGCTACAGGAGTGTGCCACCATGCCCAACTATTTTTTATTTTTATTTTTTTTGTAGAGATGGGGTCTTGCTGTGTTGTCCAGGCTGGTCTAAAACTCCTGGCCACAAGCAATCCTCCTGCTCTCGCCTTTTGAAATGTTGGGATTATAGCCATAAGCCGCTGGGCCGGGCCCCATTTTCTCTTTTTAGAAACCTTCAATTTGAAAATAATTTCAAGTTTTCAGATAACATTTCAAGAATAAGCATAGGCCAAAGAATACCCATGTACTCTTTACTCAGATTAACATTGAAAGATTAACATTTCTAGGGCCACGTACAGTGGCTCACACCTGTAATCCCAGCACTTTGGAAGACTGAGGCAGGTGGATCATGAGGTCAGGAGTTCGAGACCAGCCTGGCCAACATGGTGAAACTCCATCTCTACTAAGAATACAAAAATTAGCCAGGCATGCCGGCATGTGCCTGTAATCCCAGCTACTTGGGAGGCTAAGGCAGGAGAATTGCTTGAGCCCGGGAGGTGGAGGTTGCAGTGGGCCAAGATCACACCACTGCACTCCAGCCTGCACAACAGAGCAAGACTCCATCTCCAGAGAGAGGGAGAGAGAGAAAAAGATTAACATTTCTTTTAATCATAAAAGCAGGACTTTCTCTTAGCAAAAATTCAGAAACATGTAATGTACAAAGTGGCAGCCCCCTCCTTCCAGCCCCCTTGGGGTTGCCATTTTTGTGAGTTTGGAGTGCATTCTTCCATATCCCTTTCTAAGCTCTGTGACTGGGAGGGAGCCCTGTGGGTTGGGAGCTCTGGGGTGCAAATGGTATCTGAGGACTCATTTCCACATAGAGTTGGACACCATGATTGCTCAAGGACAGGCAGTGAAGTGGGAAAACAAAATGCTGCAACTGGTGCCCAGGGCAGGGCAGGTAAGGAGAGCAGGCAATATGAGCAGAGGGCAGGAGGGGAACCAGGGAGGCCCCTCATGGACTCTAGGGGGCCCACAGTTTCTACACTGTCATGTCCCTTTGAGGTCAGGGCTGAGGGGCCACAGTGACCAACAGAGGACCTGTGGAACTGTTAGGACAAGAACAAGGACAGTGTCCATCCTGAGTGGAGAATGGTGAAACCCCATTTAGTTCAGTTACTACAACTCCAACCTGCAATCTGGGTCTCAAGGGGGAGGCCAGAAAGGCTGGGAGGGACACCCACCTTCACTCTGACAGTACCCTCTCTGTGGAGAGGGAGGGCGCATGGCAGTCCACCATATTGGGCTGGACAGTGGCTGTTGATGCCTGTGCTGTTTCTCCAGCTCCTTGGTTAGCTTAATGGAAACATTCAACGAGAAGGCTGAGCAGCTGGTGGAGATTCTAGAAGCCAAGGCAGATGGGCAGACCCCAGTGTCCATGCAGGACATGCTGACCTACACCGCCATGGACATCCTGGCCAAGGTGATGGGTGACAGTCGGGCATGGGGGCCAGGAGGGCCACATGGGGTAGAGGGTCATCTTCTCTCCCTCTTCTCTTTCCTTCTTTCTTCCCCTCCCTCCTGCTCCCCTGACATACCAGCAACTCCTTCTCTGTGCTTCATATATGCTGCATACATTCTGTCTCCTTGAGTAATTAAAGGAACATAGTGTGAGATTGGGGCTACTAACTCATTCTCGAGCAATGAACAGGTATAGGGCCTGGCCTGTAGCTGGTCAGTGGCAGAAGTAAGATTTGATCTCAGGTCTGCCTTATTCTCAGCCCAAAGGCTGCCTTCTCTCTGCACCCCCTGTAGGGTATGACTTGGCTTTTCACCCCAGTAGACTCAGCAGTGGCCCCAGTAACCCCAAACCCCACATAAAGGCAGGTCATGCAACTGCAGTGTGGGGACAGTGACTGGATTCCTCTTTATCACATTGCTATTCCTTTATCATGGTTGCTATTCATTCACTTCACTGTGAAGCTAGTGTAGAATGAACACTTAAGGAAGGTTGCATTTCAGGGGAAATACATCTTGTCAAGGAAGAAAGCCAAGTTTGTGGAGTAGCTACTATGAGCTCCTTCATCCTCACAGCATCCCATGGAGATCAAATTATCATGGGTCATCATAAGCAGCTGATGATATGATGCATATAAACCCCTAGCCCAGGGCTCAGGTGTCTAGCAGAATGATGCCAGGCTTTGCCCTGGATCTGCTGCCCTTCTGTCCCCCAGGGATGACCTTCCCCTCTCTCTCCCCCAGGCAGCTTTTGGGATGGAGACCAGTATGCTGCTGGGTGCCCAGAAGCCTCTGTCCCGGGCAGTGAAACTGATGTTGGAGGGAATCACCGCGTCCCGCAACACTCTGGCGAAGGTACTGCCTCAGCACCCCCTCTGGTGACGAGCCACCAGAGCTGTTGTCTTCATTTGCTGAAGCACCTCCTTCAGTGATTTTTTTTCAGAATGGGTTTTGAGTACTGGTATGTCTGAAGTGACTTCTGAATCAGGATTTGCATGCGTTCCCTAAAGCAAAGGCTTAAAATCAAATTGGCTTAAAGTAAATTAGGAGTTAATATTTCTCCCATGTGAAATGATCCCCAAAGCAGGCAATCTAGGATGACTATGATGGCTCCATAGTGTCAGATTTTCCAGATCCTTCTGTCTTTCTATTCCACTGTCTCAGCACATCACCTCACTGTCATAAAATGGCTGCTGCAAAAGGTACACCCTGCCTGCCACTGCCTGTGCCCACATGGGGCCTGGGAAACGATCTGCCCCACCCGCTGCAGCCACCACCACCTGCACGCACTCTCCAGGGACCAGACATCCCCATCCACTGCCAGCACCCACGTGTGTCATCTAGGGGCCTGAAGAATGGTCTACCATGACTCTGCCACCAGAGCCTGCCATTGAGAAGGCCTGAAGAGAGGCCTGCCCCACTTGCTGACACTGGCATCCACATGCATCATTCGAGGGCCTGGGAATGGACCTGACCTGCCTGCCCCCTGTGGTACCCGTGCACACCACTGGGGATTCAGGAGATTGATCCTCTTTTCCTACCACCACTGGCACATATGTGCACCATCCAGGGGTCTGAGGACAAGCCTGCCCAGCCCCCTATCCACTGTTGCCTGTACCCAAGCATGCCGTCTGGAGGCCTGGGGACTGGCCTGCTCTGCCTAATGTAGGTAGTGCCTGTGTGCAATCCTGGGGACATCTGAGGACAGGCCTATCCCTCCTGCTATCCCAGCCAGGCCACACATGCCATCCGAGGGGCTGAGTATAGGCCCATCCTACTCACTGTTGCCACCAGTGGTGCTCAAGGACTGGCCTGGCTGGCATCTCCATCCTCAGCAAAGCCTCAGCTTGGCCTCCACTAACAATGACAGTCTAAGCCACTGAGAAAGTTGGAGATACCTCTGACACTGATTACAGCTGAAGAACTTATACAGAAAATATGCTACTGTGCCAATCCCTTATCAGAGCCAAAGCACCCTACCCACCCAACATTATAAATGCATCTATAGAAAATTCCCCCACTTAAAAGACATAGATTAGCTGAATGGATAAAAAAATCACCCAACTATATGCTGCCTACAAAAAACTCACTTCACCTGTAAAGACACATATAGACTGAAAGTAAAGGAATGGAAAAAGATATTCCACACAAACAGAAACCAAAGCTAACAGGAGTAGCTTTAATTATAACAAAGAAAACAGAATTTAAGTAAACAACTGTAAAAAAAGACAAGATCATTATATAATGATAAAGGAATCAATTCTGCAAGAAGATAAAATACTTCTAAATATATTTGCACCCAATACCAGCGCACCCAGAGATATACAGCAAAGATCTAAAGGAAAAGATAGATTCCTATACAATAATAGCTGGGGACCTCAACACCCCACTCAGCATTGGATAGATGATCTAGACAGAAAATCAGCACATAAACATTGGATTTCTTCTCATTAGCACATGAAAGATTCTCCAGGGTAGAACATATGTTAGGCCACAAAACAAATTTCAACAAATTTTAAGAAATTGAAATAATATCAAGTATCTTTTCAGACCACAATGGAATAAAACTAGAAATCAATAACAAGAGAAACTTCAGAAATTGTACAAATACATGGAAACTCAACAACATACTCCTGAATGACCATTAGGTCAATGAAGACATTAAGAAGGAAATAAAAAAATTTCTTGAAACAAGCAGAAAGGGGAACACAACATAACAAAACCTATGGGATACAGCTAAGAGCAGTGCTAAGAGCGTTGCTTCTAACAGTAAACACTTACATCAAAAGTAGGAAGATTTCAAACAACCAAATGATGCATCTCAAGGAATTAGAAAAGCAAGAACAAATCAAAGCCAAAATTAGTAGAAGGAAGTAAATAATATCAGGGCAGAATTAAATGAAGTAGAGAGTAAAAGAGTACAAAGAGTCAATGAAGTGAAAGGTCGATGTTGGGAAAAGACAAACAAAATCAATAAACTAATATATAGACTAAACAAGAAAAAAAAAGGCCCATATAACTAAAAGCAGAAACTAAAAAGGAGACGTTACAATGGATGCCACAGAAATATATAGGATCATTACAGATTTTTATGAACAACTATACACTAACAATTGAAAAACTTAGAAGAAATGGAATTCCTGGACACATACAACCTCCCAAGATGATTGAACAAGGAAGAAATAGAAAACCTGATCAGATCAATGGTAAGTAATGAGATTGAAATACTAATAATAAGTCTTCCAACAAAGAAAAGCCCATGACCAGATATCTTTACTGCTGAATTCTACCAAACCTATAAAGAAGAACACCAATTCTTCTCAAACTATTCCCAAAAAAATGGAAGAAGAGGGAATTCTTCCTAGCTTATTCTGTGAAGCCAGCACTACCCTGATACCACAAGCAGACAAGGACACAATAAAAAAGAAAACGACATGGCAACTTCCCTGGTGAACATAGATGCAAAAACCTTCAACAAAATACTAGCGAGCAAACCTAATCCAACAACACATCACAAAGGTGATTCATCATGATTAAGTAGGATTTATCCCAGGAATGTTAATGCTTCAACCTATGCAAGTCAATAAATGTGATACATCATATTAACAGGATGAAGGACAACATATGATCGTTTCAATAGATGCAGGAAAAACATTTGATAAAATTTAACACCTTTCATGATTAAAAACTCAACAAATTATGCATAGAAGGAACATAGCTCAACACAATAAAGGTCATATATGATACACCCACAGATAGCATTATACTTAGTGTAGAAAAGCTAAAAGTCTTTCCTTTAAGAACTGGAACAAGATAAGGATGCCCACTTTCATCACTCTTATTTAACATAGTACTATTAATAGAAGTGCTAGCCAGATCAGTCAGGCAAGAGAAAAAAATAAAAGGCATCCAGATTGGAAAAGAAGAAGTCAAACTGTCCCTCTTTGCAGAAGACATGATCTTATATTTAGAAATTCCTAAAGACTCCACCAAAAAACTCTTAGAACTGATAAATGAGTTCAGTAAAGTTGTAGGGTAAAAAATCAGCATACAAAAATCAGTAGCAATTCTATACACCAATAACGAACTAGTGGAAGAAGAAACCAATAATGCAATTCCATTTACAATAACTACATATGAAAATAAAATACCTAAAAATAAATTTAACCAAGGAGGTGAAAGACTTATTAAGGAAAACTATAAAAACTATAAAACACCGATGAAAGAAATTGAAGAAGACACAAACAAATGAAAAAACATCCCATGCTCATATGCAATCTCTATCAAAATACCAATGACATTCTCCACAGAAATAGAAAAACAATGCTAAAAATTGCTTGAAACCACAAAATGGGCCCAAATAGACAAAGCAACTCTGAGCAAAAAGAACAAAGCTGGAGGCACCACACTACCTGATTTCAAAATATACTATAAAGCTACAATAACCAAAACAGCATGGTATTGGTTTAAAAAAAACAACAGACATAGACCAATGTAAGAGAATAGAGAACTCAGAAATATATTCATGAATTTACAGGCAACAGACTTTCAACAAAGTCACCAAGAACATATACTGGGGAAAGGGCAGTGCTGGGAAAACTGGATATCTACATGCAGAAGAATTAAACCAGACCCCTATCTCTCACCATATACAAAAATCAACTTAAAATGAATAGAGTTAAACATAAGACCTGAATCTATGAAAACACTAGAAGAAAATGTACGGGAAATGCTCCAGGACATTGGTGTGAACAAACATTTTATGGCTAAGACTTCAAAAACATAGGCAACAGCAACAACAAAAATAGACAAATGTGGCCAGGCACAGTGGGTCATGCCTGCAATCCCAGCAGTTTGGGAGGCCAAGGCAAGTGGATCACTTGAGGTCAGGAGGTTGAGACCAGCCTAGCTAACATGTCAAAACCCTGTCTCTACTAAAAATACAAAAATTAACCAGGCATGGTGGCGGGTGCCTGTAGTCCCAACTACTAGGGAGGAAGAGGCAGGAGAATCACTTGAGCCCACGAGTCAGAGGTTGCAGTGAGCCGAGAT
>NW_016107367.1:3687602-3693240 GCF_001604975.1 Cebus imitator | reverse complement strand
AAGACTTCAAAAGCATAGGAAAAAAAAAAAAAAAAAGACAAATGTGACTATATTAAACTAAAAGTGTTCTGCACAGCAAAGGAAACAGTCGGTAGAATGAAGAGACAACTTGTTAAATGGGAAAAAATATTTGCAAACTACTCATCTGACAAGGAACACGAACAGCTCAACAGCAAAAAAATCAAATAATCCCATTAAAAAGTTGGCAAAGGATCTGAATAGACATTTTTCAAAAGACAAATGGCCAAGAGGTACATGAAAAAATGTTCAGCATCACTAATCATCAGATAAATGCAAATCAAAACCACAGTGAGATATCATCTTGCCCCAGTTAGAATGGCTGTTATCAAAAAGACAAAAACTAACAAATGCTGGTGAGGGTAGAGAGAAATGGAATTCTTATACATTGTTGGCAGGAGTGCAAATTTGTATAGCCATTATGGAACACAGTATGGAGGTTTCCTCAACTAAAAAGAAAACTACCAAAGATACCACCATCCCACTACTTGGATTTCTTTCCAAAGAAAAAGAAATCAGTATATCAAAGGGACACCTGCACAATAGCCAAGATAGAGAATCAACCCAAGTGTCCATCAACAGATAAACTGATAAAGAAAATGTGGTGTAGCTGGCACAGTGGCCCATGCCTGTAATCCCAGCACTTTGGGAGGTCAGGGCAGATGGATACCTGAGGTCAGGAGTTCAAGACCAGCCTGGCCAACATGGTGAAACCTCATCTCTACCAAAAATACAAAACATTAGCCGGGCATGGTGGCAGGCACCTGTAATCTCAGCTACTCGGGAGGCTGAAGCAGGAGAATCATTTGACCGAGGAAAGTGGAGGTTGCAGTGAGCTGAGATCGTGCCACTGCACGCCAGCCTGGGCAACAAGAGTGAAACCCCGAAAAGAAAATTTGGTGTCTATTCACATGGAGTGCTATTTGCCCACAAGAAAGAACGAAATCCTGACATTTGCAGCAGCGCTGGATGGAACTGGAGGTCATTGTGTTAAGTGAAATAAGGCAAGACCAGAAAGACAAATATTGCCTGTTCTCACACGTATGTGGGAGCTAAAAACGTCCATCGCACGGAGGTAGAGAGTAGAATGATAGTTACTAGAGGCTGGGAAGGGTGCGTGGGGGGATGAAGAGAAGTTGGTTAATGGATACAAACGTACAGTTATATAGAAGGAATGAGTTTTGGTGTCAGTAGCACAGTGGGTGACTCTAGCTAACAGCAAGGTATTATTGCATATTTCAAAAATAGGGAGAAGATTTGAAATGTTTCCAACACAAATGATAAATGTTTGAGGTGATGAATATCCTAAATATGCCGATTTGATCATTGCACATTGTATTCATGTGTCAAAATATCACATGTACCCCATATGTGAGTATAATTATGTACAATTAAAATATATAGATTTTTTCAAAGATGGCTGCCGCAGCTTCATGCCTTGTTCCAGGCATGAAGAAGGCAGAAAGGGCAAAGGTGATAGCTGAGTTCATCCGAGGGCCTCTCCCATCTCTGGAACTTCAGCTCCTGAGTCTGTACCCCATGCCACCCCATCTTTTTGGCAGTTGATTGCACTTTACTTCCCTCTGGTTGGGACTTCCTCCTTCATGCAAGCCCAGCTGCCTCCACCCGTCAGTGGTCCCTTTTCACTTTGCAGGGCTACATGAACGTTTTAAGCCATCCGGCCCACCACTGTTAGGGGTCTGGTGCAGGAAAGGGAG
Organism: Cebus imitator; assembly: GCF_001604975.1. NCBI lineage: Eukaryota > Metazoa > Chordata > Mammalia > Primates > Cebidae > Cebus > Cebus imitator. The sequence continues at coordinate 3,691,504 of NW_016107367.1, read as the reverse complement.
GCTGAGGCCTGGGCTCTGTCTGCCATCTTGATCCAGTCTCCCAGACTGCTTCATTTTTTCTAGAATTTCTCACATTCTTCCGACCTCCCAGCTTGTCAGTGCCGCTAAAGTCCTTTCGCGGTGGTGGGAGAGAGGGGAGAGGGAACACGCATGCTCACTTGGCCATCTGGAGCTGAAACTCTCGTTTAGTTCCTGCCAGGGAAGAGGAAGCAACTCCGGGAGGTCCGGGAGAGCATTCGCTTCCTGCGCCAGGTGGGCAGGGACTGGGTCCAGCGCCGCCGGGAGGCCCTGAAGAGGGGCGAGGAGGTGCCTGCCGACATCCTCACACAGATTCTCAAAGGTTGGAGGCCCCCCTTTGTGGGCTGGGCAGGGCAGGGTGGGCTGGGATGACCCCCAGGTGATTCGTCACCGTTGACTCTGACTTAAGAGGAGAAACACAGTTGATTCTTTTATGAACCATGGGGAAAGGGAGCAAAGATTTGCTGGGAACTGAGACTCTCCTTGTCTTTCAGCTGAAGAGGGGGCCCAGGACGATGAGGGGCTGCTGGACAACTTCGTCACCTTCTTCATTGCTGGTTTGTAGCTTTAGTGGTGACCAAGGGCCCAGAGCTCTGCAGAAATGCTGGGAACCATAGATCCCTCAAACCCAACTCTGAGGGATTTTTTTGGGCTATCTGAGCAGAGCTCACTGCAGGACTAGAGGGCTGGTCTGAAGGGAGGAGAAGCCCCCTCTCTTTGCTGTCTTGGGGGCCTCTGACCTGGTAATGCAGCTGGCAATTGTGGGGATGTGTGAAGCTGGCCTTTCAGCTCCAGAGAGCTTGGCTGTGTGAATGAATGCAGGCATCCCCTCACCCAGAATTTGTGGGGAGGCCTGCGTTAGACTGGCACAAAAAGAGATGCTAAGCAGCTTCATTCATTTGCTCATCAGATATTTCCTGAACATGGTTCTTCACCTGGAAAACTCTTCACCCATCAGTGAGCACTCACATACCTCTTCCTCCTCAGCCCTCTGCTAGAAGCTGGCCACAGGCCTGGGGCTCCTACCCTATACCCATCTCATAGTGTTAAGCTGTTTATTTCTTTGTGGTAATTGAGTGAGGTCTGTTCCCCACCACACTTGATGAGCGTGCCTGACGAGGGAAGGGGTGGGCTGTTTTGCTCACCTCTGTTCTCCCAGGGCCCAGTGCAGTAGGTTCCATGAACATTGATTGAATGAAATACACAAACAGGCTGGGCACAGTGGCTCATGCCAGTAATCCCAGCACTTTGGGAAGCCGAGGCAGGTGGATCACCTGAAGTTGGGAGTTTGAGACCAGCCTGACCAACCTGGAGAAACCCCGTCTCTACTAAAAATACAAAAAATTAGCAGGGTGTGGTGGCACACACCTGTAATCCTAGCTATGGGGGAGGCTGAGGTAGGAGAATCACTTGAACCCAGGAAGCAGAAGTTGCAGTAAGCTGAGATTGCGCCATTGCACTCCAGCCTGGGCAACAAGAGCAAAACTCTGTCTCAAAAAAAAAAAAAAAGAAATACATGAATAAATGGTTGACACTAGGCACTGGGAAGATGGAGGTGAACAAGATGAGGGACAGTTCCTAGTCTAATGGCGGAGGTGGACAGAGAGACAAGTACTGATGGACGAAGAGGTCTGCAGGTGAATGGCATAGAGGAAGGCTCTTTAGGTGGGAGAAGAACTTGCAGATACCCCATGAGATTAGAAGTGGCCAGTGTTAAAGCAAGACTGCAGGGCGCCATTCCCTGCAATGGATAGGAAGGACTTGCAGAAGCAATGGCTGGTCCTCATTCCTGCAGCTGGGAACCCAGGTCCTGGATAAGGCTCCTGGACGACCTAGCCTCAGTCTCCTCATCTGTAAAATGGGGCTCTCAAGGATCTCTCCAGGCTTCCATCCAGCCTTCCAAAGAGGGTTTATTAATCCCCTCTCGTCCCTCCAGCCTAGCCCTGAGCCCTGCGTCCAGATGCTATGGGGGACTGGCCAAGGGCAGGGTGGGTTGCGTCTGTCTTTTCCTTTGCCTGTGAGGAAACTGAGGCCTAGGAGGGAAGTGCGCTGCTATAGTCACAGCGCGAGATGCAGAGCCGGGGCCAGGGCTGCTCTGTTCTCCCACCCCGCTCCCTGGCTGAGGTCTCCGCTGGCTGTGTGACTGGCGCACCCCCACCCCTGGGAGGTGGGCCCTGCTTCCCAGCTCTGACTTGCTGTAAGGTGCAAGCCCTTCTCCTGCATTCAGGCGGACCTCTCAAGCCCCTTGGCTGGGCCGTGATTGCCACCCGTGAGCCCCTACACCTTTAGAGTAAACTCATGCCACTCAGTCCATGCCCTCGTAGGCCGGTTTAGAGGGGTTGACTCCATCACCTTGGCCAGACCCTGCCAGAACTCAACATCAGCCTCCTGAAACATCCCCCACCCCCTCATAGAACCTCAGAGTCATGGGGGGCTTTTGTGTGCGCCCTGCAGCATAGGACTTTGAATTGTGTCCCTCCCTACTCTCCCTGCTGTGCGACCAAAGAGACTCATTCCTCTCCACCTCCACTTTTTCTTCTCTAAAAGGGAGGTGAGCACCTCTCCAGGCCAAGGGAGACCCAGAGGATGGTTCAAGGAAGGGACTTTTAGAGCCAGATGCCTGGAGGCAAATGCCATATACTGGCCAGCACTGGCTGGCACAGAGGCAGACACACTGTCTCCTGCATCCCATGGCCCTACATGGAGCAACCACTGTCCTCCCTTCCTGCAGGTCACGAGACCTCTGCCAACCACTTGGCATTCACGGTGATGGAGCTGTCTCGCCAGCCGGAGATTGTGGCAAGGTATGGGGGCTGCTCTTGGGGCTGGCAAAGAGGTCTGTCTGATGTCTTGTTCCTGAGGGCCACCTGCCCCCACCTCACATGGTTGAGTCCCCTCCCACATGCCCTGCTTCCCTCTGTCCCTGGGCCTTGGCAAGTGCTGTTGCCTCTCCTGGAAATGCTCTACCTGCTTTTCTCCTGAGAACATACCTCTCCTCCCACTCCTCTTCTAGAAACAGCTTCTCAGATCTCTGAAGGAGCCACCCGTGCTTCTCCTCTGAGCCTCCTCCCCACTCATGAATGTCTTTCCCCTGGGACTCCTTCATCATGTCTATTTCAGCCACGAGACCGGAAGCAGGAGGGCAGGGACCGTGGCCTTTTCCCTCACCACAGTGTACCCAGCACCTGGCCAAGGCCTGGCAGTGAGGATAGAGCAGAATCCCTGCTAAAGTACCGAGGGCGTGCTTGTCTTCTGATGACAAGACAAAGGAGGGCTTCCCTGGGGAGGTGGCGTTTGAGTCAGGCCAGGCCGCTGGGCTCCCTAAATACAAACAGGCTCCCTCCAGGAGGGTTGCATGGAATGAATGAACCAAGTGTGAAATCTCTCTGAACGTACCAACAGGCTCTGTGGGAGCTCTGGGGAGGTGGGGTCAGGCCTTCAATTACAATTATTAGTCATCAGCAGCTCTTAAGGGCAGAAGTGAAAGATTGTGTGAAAATATAAAATCTTTCTTGATTTTAAAAATAAGTATAATGGTAACATGCACTTCATATAAAAATTTTGGGAAAAACAGAATAATAATAATAATAATAATAAAGCCACCCATGGCACCCCACCCACAGCACCTTCTCACCTATGCATGGGTAGCTTTGCTGTGTTTTTTTGTCATCTGATTGTACATCTGGCTTTTATTCCCCATGAGCTTTATCACAGCATTGCCCACCTGATTATAACCTCTTCCCAAATCCACTCTTTTAAAAATTGTGGCAAAATACACATAACATAAAATTTTACATTTTCATTATTTTTAACTGCACAGTTCAGTGGCATTAAGGGCATTCACATGTCACTGCCATCCCCCGCCACTTTTTTTTTTTTTTTTT
>NW_016107367.1:3649170-3687492 GCF_001604975.1 Cebus imitator | reverse complement strand
ATTTTTAGTAGAGATAGGGTTTTGCCATGTTGGCCAGGCTGGTCTTGAACTCCTGGCTTGAAGTGATCTACCCATCTTGGCCTCCCAAAGGGCTGGGATTACAGGCATGAGCGACTGCTCCTGGCCTCTGTCTCCAGAACTTTTTCATCTTCCCAAACTGAAACTCTGTCCGTTATCCCCTCCTCCACCCCTGGTAACCACCATCCAGTTCTGTCTCTATGCGTTTGTCTATTCTAGGTGACTTATGTAAGTGGCCTCACACAGTATTTGGCTTTTTTGTGCCTGGCTTGTTTCACTGGGATGATTCCTCCAAGTTCATCCGCGTTGCAGTACCTGTCAGAACTCCCTTCCTTTTTAGCACTTACTGGCGTTCCATTGTAAGCACGTCTCCCATTTTTCTTCATTCATCTGTCCTTGTATACCTGGGTTGCTTTCTACCCTTTGTCTATTTTGAATAATGCTGCTATGAGGAGGTGTATACAAATATCTTTTCAAGTCCCTGTGTTCAGTTGTTTTGGGTTTATACCCAGAAGTGGGATTGCTGGATCGTAGGGTAAACCCATTTTTAATTTTTTGAGGAATCACCATACCATTTTCCATAGAGGTTGCACCATTTTACATTCTCACCAACAGTGCACAGGGATTCTTTCTGATTTGTCCACATCCTCGACAATACTTTTGTTTTGTCTTTGTTTGGATAAGAGCCATCCTAATGAGTATGACGTGGTCCAGATTCATTCTTTTTTTTTTTTTTTTTTTTTTTTTGAGACGGAGTCTCCGTCAGTTGCCAGGCTGGAATGCAGTGATGTGATCTTGGCTCACTGCAACCTCTGCCTCCTGGGTTCAAGCGATTCTCTGCCTCAGTCACCCAAGGAGCTAGGACTACAGTTGTGTGCCACCATGCCTGTCTGATTTTTTTTTGTATTTTTAGTAGAAATGGGGTTTCACCAAGTTGGCCAGGCTGGTCTTGAACTCCTGACCTCAAGTGATCCGCCCACCTCGGCCTCTCAAAGCACTGGGATTCCAGGTGTGAGCCACTGCGTCCAGATCCGCTCTTCAAGCTGCATATTATGTTAACAGCGCACATCCTTAAGTTTATTCAGCCAGTGTCCTTGTCCTGTTTGTGCAGCTGTTTCCAGCTGTCAGTTGCTGTAAACCAGGCCGTGGTATGCATCCGTGAAGAAGCCTTGTTGTGTGTTGTGTTTTATTTCCTACAGCCAATTTCAAACATCAGACACAAAAGGTGAATGTGTTAAGGCCCCTGGAACATAGTTCCCAATGGCCCGGGGACCATTTTGGACGTGGCAGTCGCTGGATCTCTTTAACAGTGTTTGGGCTGGGATCAGTGGCTCATGCTTGTAATCTCAGCACTTTGTGAGGCCTAGACAGGCAGATTACCTGAGGTCAGGAGTTCAAGACCAGCTGGGCCAACATGGTAAAACCCTGTATGTTCTATAAATACAAAAATTAGCTGAACATGCTGGTGGGCACCTGTAATCCCAGCTACTTGGGAGGCTGAGGCGGGAGACTCTCTTAAACCCGGGGGCTTAAGGGCTGCAGTGAGCCAAGATCGTACCATGACACTCCAGCCTGGGTGACAGAGTGAGACTCCATCTCAAAAAAATAAAAATAACAGTAACAGTGTTTGTGGGTGGGGAGCCCCACATGTCTCTTCACGCTTCCTTCCAATACCCTCTTCTTAAAGCTAAGTGGGGAAAGGCTCCCTTTGGAGACGGACTTCTCTTTGTCTTACCCCACAGGCTGCAGGCCGAGGTGGACGAGGTCATCGGTTCTAAGAGGCATCTGGATTTCGAGGACCTGGGGAGACTGCAGTACCTGTCCCAGGTATGGGGAGTAGGAGGGAAGCTTCTGGACAGATGTGGCTGATTCATGACATCAGGCCTGCTGCCTCCCTGGACCTTTCAGGACAGTGGTTCTCAAACTTTGCTGCATAGGAGACTCCCTCAGAAGATTTAAAGTATCCTGAGGCCCACGCTGCCCAGACTAATGACATCAGAGTCAAGGAGCTCCCCGGGCCACCCCAATATTCAGCTTAGATTTGAAACTGGCCCTTTAGTAAACGGTGCTGTATTTGCGCTCCCGGCTAGACTGGGGTTCCAGAGCCTTCAGCTTCCCCTGGTGGAGCCTGCATAGCAGGAGGCCTTGGCGGTTCTGCTGGAAGCGCAGCTCTCTCCTGTCTGGCTCTCTGGGATGCTGGGAGCCCTGATTCCTGGTCCCAGCTCTACCACTGTGGTCTTGCACAACTCCCTTCTCCTGGTCTCAGTTTCTTCATCTGTCACGTGACAGTGAGGCTGATGTCCCAGTGGCCTGGGGTCCAGACCAGGGTGAGGTTCAGCTGTGTGGGTGGGACAGAGAGGGATCCTGGGCATGCGACCGGCCAGCATGATCTGTGGCCTCTCCTGACCTCTCTCGTTTTCTCCCCTGTGGCTTCTCTAGGTCCTCAAAGAGTCGCTGAGGTTGTACCCGCCAGCATGGGGCACCTTTCGCCTGCTGGAAGAGGAGACCTTGATTGATGGGGTCAGAGTCCCCGGCAACACCCCGCTCTTGGTGGGTGGAGGCCCTGGGGGCCCTGGGGTGGGCTGGCCTGCTTGCCCCCACAGTGGTGAATCTGGGGCTCACCAGGGGAGCCCGAGGCCGTGTTCCCATCATTGCACTGGACCTCGCTGGCCGCCTTGTTCTTTCTCACAAAGTCTCACCATAGTCCTGTGAGGGCTTTTCCCCCTCCTCACACTGTCCAACAGCAGATTACAGTGGGTCATTCTGGAAGGGAGGTGCCCCATTTACAGCTGAAGGCACTGAGGGTCAGAGAGGTTAGGTTACTTTCCTGGGATCACACAGCTGGCGAGGGGCAGATCTGGAAAGTGCCTGGTTTCACAGTTGACCCAAACTTGTCCTGGTTCCTTCTCTCCTCGCATTTTACGGCCCCTTTCTCTCTCAGCTTTCTCCCCAACCTCCTTTACCTTGTGTTTCTTTGTCGGTTTGCTTCCTTGTTCATTTCTCCATTCATCCAGGCATTTATTCACGTATAATGGCCCCCCTAAACCCACCCCCAAAACCAGGAATCTAAGATGTAGTCATTTACACGTGTCACTTCCTGCTCCCCTGACAAGGAATTACTAATCTGCATTGTGTGTTTGCCATTCCCGTGTGTGTGTGTGTGTGTGTGCGTGTGTGCGCGCGTGCACACGCACACTCATACGGTAACATTTTGTAGGGCTTGCTTTTTTATTCAGTATAAAGACTGGTAAGGTTTGTGTAGGTTTCTCCGCAAGGCCGTAGAACAACCACCATTGCTGATCAGTTCTCAGGTAACAGGCATTTGAGAGGTGCCCAGTTTGTCCCTATCACTAGCACCACAACAACGATGCCATTTCTGTCTGCATGTCCAGGAGCAGCGTACAAGCAAGTTCCTTGGGCATTTACCCAGAAGTGGGAGGGCTGGGTTGTAGGACTCGTGAATGTTGAGCTTTAAAAACTAATGCAACATTGTTTTCCAAAGTGGCTGCGCCAGCTTGGATGCCCACTAGTGGTGAGGGAGACTGCCTGCTGTCCTCCATGTCTCCAACGCCTAGCATGGTCCAATTTTGTATGTGCTACCATCCAAATATGTGTTTAAGAAAACGGTTTCATTGTGGCCTTGATTTGGCTTTCCTGAATATTAACTAGTGAGAGTGAGCATCACACCCTGATTTCCCTGTCTCTGAGATGTGGGCTCAGTTTCTCTTTTTGGGTAGTGTGTTTTTTCATATTGCTGTGTAGAGCTTTATTTTATTATTTTAAAACAACATTTATTTATTTATTTATTTATTTATTATCATTATTTTTGAGATGGAGTCTCGCTCTGTCCCCCAGGCTGGAGTACAGTGGCACCATCTCGGCTCACTGCAACCTCCGCCTCCTGGGTTCAAGTGATTGTTGAACCCAGGAGGCGGAGGTTCCTGAATAGCTGGGATTACAGGTGCACGCCATCACACCTGGCTAATTTTTGTATTTTTAATAGAGATGGGCTTTCACCATGTTGACCAGGCTAGTCTCAAACTCCTGACGTCAGGTGATCCACCTGCCTCAGCCTCCCAAAGTGCTGGGAATGCAGGCGTGAGGCACCGCGCCCGGCCTGAGAGCTTTATTTTGAAAACTCCTGTGTTGATCTTTTGTCTGTTATGCTTGTCATCTCTGTGGCTTGTCTTCATTCATGTGCTTTTGATGATTTGCATGTTTTAATATTTTTAACGATTACTTCTTTTGCTTTGCCTTAAGAAATCCTTCTCCATCCTGAGTTCAGGACATTCCCTTACATTGTCCTCAAACTCTTTGACATTTTTCTTTTCAACGTTGAGCTCATAACTGCCTGGAATTGATTTTGTGTATGGTTTCAAGGTAGGGACCTATCTGTATTGACTTGCCAGGGCTGCTGTAACAAAGTGCCACAGACTTTGGCTTAAACAACAGAAGTGTATTTTCTCCCAGCCCTGGAGGCTGGAAGTCTGAGATCAAGGTGTTGGAGGGTTGGTTTCTTCTGAGGGCTTATTCCGTGGTGTGCAGATGGCCACCTTCTCCCTGTGTCTCCATGTGGTCTTCCTTCTGTGTGTCTATGTCCTGATCTCTTCTTATAAGGACACCAGTTAGATTGGATTAGGGCACATCCTAAGTACCTCATTTTAAGTTAATTACCTTGGTAAAGACCTTGTCTCCAAACCCAGCCACATTCTGAGGTACTGCAGGTTAGAACTTCAACATATTAATTTGTGGGGGACAAAATTCAGCCCATGACAGGATCCTTTTTATTTTTACCTGTGGGGAAGGGGGAGCCCCAGGCCCTGCTCACAGCCCCTCCCCTCCCAGGGCTCTGCCCCACCTCCTCCAGCGCCCATCCAAGCCCCAGCTGTCATCTATTTTGCTGAGCTTTTTCTTAACCCCTGTACCAGTACCACTGTGCCTTAACAGCCATCTCCTTAGATCCCCTTACAGCCGGCAGGGGAGGCCCTGTGGCTCACTGTCAACCCGGGGGTGCCACCGTGTGGGCTTTGAGTGGGCAGACCAGGCTCCAACCCCAGCTCTGCTCCTGGCTGCTAGGTCATCTCCATCAGGCCCTCGGCTTCCTCGTTGTTGGTGGGGGAGTGGGAATGGCACCCACGCTACAGCCCATGAAGAAGCATCCATAGGATGACATACTCATGTGCCTGGCACATCGCAGGGGCCCTAAATCCAGCCCCGGACCTGTGCTCCCACTGGCTTGCCGGAGCTCAGCTCCACGGCTCCCTGTACCCTCTGCTGCGCTGACCCCCAGCACAGGAGCCAGGGGTGGAGCAGGCTCAGGAGGAGATTTTGTCCCAGTGCTTGGAGGCCAAGGGCACGGAGTGAGCGTCAGGAGGCACCACGCATACAGGTGGAAGGCTGGTGGGGTGTGCAGCTCCCCCACCCCCACCCCCACCCCTGTTGAAGCAAGCCTTGAGTTGAAAAGAAACCGAATATAACAGTTCTCAAGATCTAGAGGAAGTTGCCTGGCCTCACAGAGTCAGATATGAGTTTGAATCCTGGTTTGGCCACTTATGTGCCTGGTGATTTCAGGTGAGTCACTGAGCCTCTCTCTGGGCCTCAATTTCTTCATCTGTAAAATGAGGATAATGATGGCCCCCCACAGGGCTGTGCCCGGCATGGGATGATGCAGTACGCTGAGCTGGCACAGTGGGCTATCCCCACTCTTCCGCTTAGAGACTTTCCTGGGGGTCAGTGCAATCTACATACACCTAGATGGGGGGTGAGGACGTGGGGGGAGGAGAGTGGGAGCCACTCTGCTCTGAGTAGCCCCACTGGGTGGCCTCAGTGGCTGGAGAGGTGCCAGGGGAACAACTTGGGAACCAGAGACAAGCCGACCCTTTGCCTGCAGTTCAGCACCTACGTCATGGGGCGGATGGACACATACTTTGAGGACCCGCTGACTTTCAACCCCGATCGCTTTGGCCCTGGAGCACCCAAGTAAGTCCCTCCTTGAGCTGTCCTTCCGGGATGAGTCCAGGATGAGTGGGGCTGGTGGGAGAAGGACGGTCACAGTGGCCTCTGGTCTGAGCCAGAGGCGCCCACTCAGCCCACATAGCTTTCCAGATCCCTGAGAGGTGTTTGTGGAGGAAATCACAGCTCAGAGAGGTTAAGTAACTCACCCAAGTGACAGAGCAGGGGTCTGGCCCCAGCTCAGTCTGGTTCTAAAGCCCATGCTCATAAGCAGCATCAAATACTGGGAAGCTGAATGACCTCACCTCCCCAAGCCTTGAGGTTCCTGTCTGAGAAATGGGACCATCCGTGGCTGCATCTGGAATTTGCTGTGGGGGTCAATGCATTAAGGTACCAAAGCTATGGTGGGAAGAGCTGGACTCCACAGACTGCCTGAGTTCAGATCCAGGCTCTGCCCAGAGCTGGATGTAAATGTATTACCTGGAGCGAGTTGCTTTGCCCCTCAGCCTCAGTTTCTTCATCTGTGAAATGGGGACAACAGCAGCTCCTTCCAGGAGGGTAAAAGGAGGAGAAAAAGAGAGAATGCAGATCCAGCCACTGGCGGAGTCAGCGGCTTGTGCTTTGCGTGCAAAGTGCCCAGCCTCTGGCTCAGCGTCAGTGTTCAGCAGAGATGGCTTAATTACTGCCTTCCTTGTGTTGTCCCTGCGGGGTTGCCTGGGACTGCTGGCTTCCTGATTCCTCTTTTTGCCTGCAGGCCACGGTTCACCTACTTCCCCTTCTCACTGGGCCACCGCTCCTGCATTGGGCAGCAGTTTGCTCAGGTAGGAGGGGCAGGGCTGCGGTTCTGCCAGGGAGTGGCTGCAGGGGTGGTGGCTCGTCCTAAGCCAGGAAGCATCTCAGCGCCCCTGCACTGGGGCCGCTGGGCTGCGGGCTGGACCCAGCAGAGCCATACCCAGAGGACTGCCTGTGTTTTGCGCAGAGGAGAGCGTGAAACACAGGAGGCTCCCAGGCACTGGTAGGCTCTCTAGGAGGAGAACCGGCCGTGACATTAGCTGCTCATTGACTCGCTCATTCTGTCTTTGCTTCTTCACTCCTTCCTCATTGTGTCCTCTGGGCCCAGATGGAGGTGAAGGTGGTCATGGCAAAGCTGCTGCAGAGGCTGGAGTTCCGGCTGGTGCCTGGCCAGCGCTTCGGGCTGCAGGAGCAGGCCACGCTCAAGCCACTGGACCCCGTGCTGTGCACCCTGCGGCCCCGAGGCTGGCAGCCCGCACCCCCACCACCCCCCTGCTGAGGGGGCCTCCAGGCAGGACGAGAATCCTTGGGCAGGGGCTATGCCTGCCCACCTCTGCTGCCCATGGCCTCCCACCCTTCTCCCTGCCCTGTCCCCTGGGCAACCCTTCACGCTGGCTTCCAGCGGGCCCTCTGCCGACCGCCTGCTTCACACCCCTCAGCGCTCCCTGTCACCTGCGGACTCCACGGCCCTTCCTGGACTGGCCCTTGCCCAGCTCCCAGCCACCACCATCATCCCTACCACCTCCGAACCCTTGCACAGGCCACTTCCTCAGACGAGACACCCTAACTCTTGCTCACTCCCTAAAGCCCTCTTCAGGTGTCACCTCCTCTAGGAAGCCCTCCTTGCCACCCCCAACTGGGGCAGGGGCCCCTCCTCTGTGCTCCCTCGGTCACCTGTGCTACCTCTAACACCACACTGACCATACTGTATCATGAGTGTCCGTTGACATGACCAACTGCCCTGCCAGGCCGTGAGCACCTCAAGGGTAGGGTCTGCGTGTGATTCGTCTCTGAGCCTCCTGGCCCACCCAGGGCCTCGCACAGAGTCGATACTCAATAAATATGTGTTGACTGCATGAATGACCAGTGGAACCAAGCCTTGTGCTCTCGCCTCGGCTTGCTCATCTGTGAAAGGGGGAGATGTGGAGGCTGGCACAGCTCTGGATCTTCCAGCCCATCTGCAGATGCCCCGGAGATGCCCCAACAATGCGGCCTTGGGAGAGACTGCCCCAGGTTACCAGCCTGTTCCCTGTGCTACATTCATGGCCATGCCCCTGGGTGCTGTGTGAGGTTGGGACTGGGTGGGCAACTGACTCTGAGAGCTGGATTCGAGAGGTCAGGGAGGCCTCTGGGCCTCTCGGGAGCAGCTGGGTGGAGCTGAGCCCCGCGCCTGTGGTCACTTGCTGCCCTCCTGACCTGGCAGGGGGCCAGGGCAGGTGAGACTGCAGCCTTTGTGGTGGTGATGGGAGAAGCCACCCCTCCTCCCCAGGGCCTTGTCCTCTGAGCCTGTCCAAGAAATAGGTCCTGCCCTGAGTTTCTCCTTCAGCCATTGGGAGCTTGTCTTTGTGCAGAGAGAAAAAGCTGCCCTTGTGGCCGGGTGTGGTGGCTCACACCTATAATCACAACACTTTGGGAAGCCGAGGTGGGCAGGTCATCTGAGGTCAAGAATTCAAGACCAGCCTTGCCAACATTGCGAAACCCCATCTCTACTTAAAAATTACAAAAATTAGCTGTGCATGATGGCGGCTGTCTGTAATCCCAGCTTCTTGTAGGCTGAGGCAGGAGAAAAGTTTGAATCCGGGAGGCAGAGGTTGCACTGGGCTGAGATCCTGCCACTGCACTCTAGCCTGGGCAACAGAGCAAGACTCCGTCTTAAAAAAAAGAAAAAGAAAAAGCTACCCTCCCCCCTGCCTGGGCCACACGCCCCATGGGAAGGCCCCTCCTACATGGGGAAGGCACAGACACATGCCAGCCCCTGAGGTGCACTGAGGGGCGGAAGTGACATGCTCAATACAGGTGGGGCCTGGGGTGGCGCTGAGAATGGAGGAGACAAGTGTCTGGGTGCCTGGCCTGCCCTTCTCCCCAGCCCAGTTAGGCCTGAGAGTGCACACCCCAGCCTCTGGGCAGAGGGTTGGGCCCCTGGGACGCCTCTGGAACTGCAGTGTTCTTGCAGAGTGCGGGGTCCTCCTGCTGCCCAGCACCTCGCCTGACCACGTGGGCACCTGGCCAGCCCCCATCAAGCTGCACCCTCCACCCCCTCCATTTCCAGCTCCCTGTGTGGGGGGCCCCCAAACTCACCACCCATTCTGAGAATGGTATGCCTGGGCTCAGCCTCCAGCCGCCTGGTCAAACCCATCTCTAGTCAGAAGCGGCCCCTTCCCACAGCCACTCCAAATGCCGCTGTCTCCCAGCATCCTGTTCCCAAGCCTCCAGCCGGGCACTGTTCCCTGACTTGCTCTGCTGTGCCCGCCTCCCCTGCCCTCTTCAGCCCTTCTCTGAGGCTCTGAGGTTCACCAGTACCCACATGCCTGCCCCTGCTTCCCACAGTCTATGCCCTCTGCCTCCTGCCATGACTGGGTCTGGTCCCCTCAGGACAGCACCTCCTTCATAGTCCATCTAAAAGGGCCACAGGCCACCAGGCCTCAGTACTGCAGTGACGCAACCCAGCATTGTCTGGAGGGGCCTAGAGGGATGGGCTCCCTCCAGAGACTTCAGGTTCCTGGCTTGACCATCCCCCGATTTGGCAAGTATCTGTCCATTGCCGAGCCTGAACCTTCACACCATGATTTCTTCAAATCCTGCCAGGAAACAGGAGCCAACTATGGCCCATTTAACAGATGGGGAAGTCAAGGCCACAGCCACAGCTGGCCCATAATGGAGTCAGCACTTGAACCCATGGCCCTTTGCATCCTGTGGCCTTTCGCAGGCTCAGCATGCCCCCTGTCTGCAGGCCTGGGCTTGTCTTCTGCCCCAGGAATCCCAGATAGCTGGGAAGTGCAGAGCCAGAGTCAGCCAGTCCAACTGTCACTGCCATCCTGCCCTTCCTGAGCCACTTCTAATTCCATAGGTGGGGCTTTCTGTGAGCGGCAGGCAGCTCTCAGTCCAGGTTGCATGGGGCAGCACCTGGGCCAGATGAATCAGCCTCTGGGGTGAGGCCCAGAAAGTGTTTTCTTTCTTTCTTTTTTCTTTTTCTTTTTTTTTTTTTTGAGACAGTCTTTCACTCTTGTTGCCCAGGCTGGAGTGCAGTGGTGCAATCTCGGCTCACTGCAACCTCTGCCTCCTGGGTTCAAGTCATTCTCCTGCCTCAGCCTCCTGAGTAGCTAGCATTACAGGCACCTGCCACTATGCCTGGCTAATTTTTGTATTTTTTTTAGTAGAGATGGCCAGGGTGGTCTCGAACTCCTGACCTCAAATGATCCGCCCGCCTCGGCTTCCCAAAGTGTTAGGATTACAAGCATGAGCCACCATGCCCAGCCCCACTGTTTTCAAGTCTCCCAGGAGATCCCAATGTGCATGGACTGGTGCCGCCAGTCCAGGTGAAGCCGCCTCCCCGCCCCCCCCCCCCCCCCGCCCCGCCCCGCCCCGCCTCAGGCAGGATGCCTGGGATTACACCCAAGGCTATGCAGCCAGACCACCTGGGATCAAATCCTGCCCCCACCTGTCCCTGGCTGTGAAGCCGGGCCTCAGTTTCCTCATCTGTAAGGGAAGACAAATAGTAGAACCCACTTCCTAGGGCTGGTGGGGATAGGCCGCGCTCTGGCACTGTTGAGCACGGTCATTGCCACCTGCAGGGAAGGGAGGGCTTTTCCGCAAGCAAGGCGACGCAGTCTCCGGAAGAGCCGCACGGTGGCGCGCTGGCGCAGAGCTCGGGCTTGTCTTCCTGGCCAGGCCAGGCGGGCGGCGCCGGCCCCGGGGTCCAGAGGCGCGGAGTGGGTGGGCCGAGGGACGCCAGCCCCGCCCCGAAGGCGGAGTCAGGGCGGGAGGCAGGGGGTGGGCCGTGGGAGGCTCTGGCTTTGGCGTCGGGGTGGGATAGCCACCCCATTTCACAGATGGGGCACCCGAGGCGAGGTGAGGTTTAGCAGCTGCTGGCACGGCCCCCTCGGGCGGGTGCTGCGGTAGCTCGGCGGGCGGGTACGCAGGCCTCGCCGGGAGCCGGGCCTGGACCTGGGGCGCTGGCCGGCCGGCCGAGGGACGTGCCGGGCGAGAGCGCGCAGCTGGGGCGGGAAGTGCGCGGGGGGCGGGGTGCAGGGTGCTGCTGCTGCCGCGGGGGAGGCCAGGGATGCCCCCCGCTAGGAGGCTCCGGAGGCTCCGGGCCCTGCCCTGCCCTGCCCCTCCCTCCCGTGTGACCTAGGGCAATGGCGGCCTTTTCTGACCCTGAACCCTCCCCTGTAAACCTGGACGTGCTTGATCTGCACTCGCGGCCCCGCAGGAGGCTTCCAGCCTGCACGTTTCTGGAGGCCCGCCTTCCCCAGGCACCAGCTTCCCCAGGGCTGAGCTGCTG
The DNA here is from genome assembly GCF_001604975.1 of Cebus imitator. Taxonomy (NCBI): domain Eukaryota; kingdom Metazoa; phylum Chordata; class Mammalia; order Primates; family Cebidae; genus Cebus; species Cebus imitator. The sequence continues at coordinate 3,676,229 of NW_016107367.1, read as the reverse complement.
AACTCTGAAAACCTTTGGACACGTCTCTGCCCTGTGCCCCCGGGACATGCGGCTGGGGACCCTGAGCTGGCCCAGCTCTCTGGGGTGCCTAGGAGCCTAGGCTGGGTTGAGGTAGCTTCAGGAACCTTGGGCTGCGGGGCGTGGAGTGAGAGCCACAGCCAGGGGCTGGGGCTGGAGGCTATGGTTCTGCTGGGCTTCAATGACAGCCAATGTGGGTAGACAGAGGACCATGCCGTGTCCCAGCAGTTAGCTGCCCACCTGGGAAGGTTCTGGATGGGTACTTGGTAGGAGCCTGAGCCGGCCCCACCTGGCAGTTCTGGCCTAGCGGGTGCCGAGCCCTTTCTGCTGGTCCAGAGTCAGTTGGAGTGACTAAATTCACATCTGCCCAGACCTCACCCTGGGCTCCAGACAGCCTCAGGCATCTCTGGATGTCCAGAAATACCCGCCCCTCCCTTCCCCCCCACCAAGCCAGCAGTCACAGGGTATTTCTGGCAGACGTAAGGGGTCTCACAGTGGGAGGGAGGGTCATTTTTCTGAATCCAGGGCCGGGGTGGGGAGGGACGGAGTCAAGGCCCTGCCTTGGCCTTGAGCTTTAAAAATTCATTCTTGCCAGGCGTCCTGGCTCACGCTTGTAGCCTGTAATCTCAGCACTTTGGGAGGCCGAGGCAGGTGGATCACCTGAGGTCAGGAATTTGAGACCAGTCTGACCAACATGGAGAAACCCCATCTCTACTAAAAATACAAAAGTAGCCAGGCTTGGTGACTCATGCCTGTAATGCCAGCTACTCGGGAGGCTGAGGCAGGAGGATCACTTGAACCCGGGAGGCAGACGTTGTAGTGAGCCGAGATTGTGCCACTGCACTTCAGCCTGGGCAACCAGAGTGAAACTCCATCTCAAAAAAACAAAACAAAAAACCCTCGTTTCTTCCAGAACACAGCCTCTGCCCCGTAAATCCTTCTCACCAGAGGAAACCATAGTCACCCTCCTGGTGCTTAATTCTTGGGCAGCCCCTGCGGGGACAAGACCCTGGGTAGCCAGGCAGAGGGCCAACCGGGCGCAGGAAGCAGCCTGGGAATTCTTGGTGCCAGGGGTAAGGCTGCAGGTCCCTGTGCAGGACAGTGTGCACCTGCCACCAGCTTCCTGCGGGCCCAGGGCGAGGCCAGGTGGGGACCGGCCTGAGCAGCAGCCGGCACAGGAGCATCCTGGGCCCAAGGCAAGAGCCCCCGGCCAGTGGCAGACACTGAGTGAGGAGCGCCGATGATTCGAGTCACGCCCTGCTGGCCATGCGCCTCACCTGTTGCTCACACTGTGTGGTCAGCCCCAAGCCAGCTTTACTGTACCTCCAGGCCCCTGTGCTACAGATGAGGCTCCAAGAGGTGGCAGCCTGCCCTGTCTCAGGGCCAGAGGGCAGAGGGTGTGCTGGGCTGTCCCTGGGGCCGTCGTCCCTGCTGCTCAGCCCAGGAGCTTGAGCCTGGGAGGCCTCCCCACCACCTCCCTGCCCCCTGCCCCCTCACCAAATGACAGCGGCTCCCTGGCTCCCACACCAGAGGTGAGGGGGTAGCCCGAGGAAGCCAGGAGCTGCCCACACCCTCAGCCCAGGGACACCCGGTGCAGCTGCATGGTCCTCTCAGGCTTCTTTCCTGGCTGGGAGCCTGGATGCCGGGAGGGTTGCCCAGGGCCACCCAGGCAGCGGTCAGTTAGGGGTGCCTGGGCTGGACAAGGGGCCCTGGGTGTTTGGAACCAGCTCACAGAGCTGTACCAGAGTGTGTACGTGTGAGTCCCGTGTGCACGTGTGTGTCTCTCCACATCACCTCCCTGTGTTTCCTTCCCTAGTCTCCGGGTATCTGTCTGGTCCCACACGTGTGACGCTGTGCGGATGAGTCTCCTCGTCCATGTCTGTCTCAGGCTCTGTGTGGAGCTGATGTGTCAGCCTGACTGGAAGTCTAAGGAGATGTCTCTTTTAACCCAAGGCAGTGGACGGACACCAGGAGCGTCACCTTGGGCTGGGCCCCCACCGCGTGGCATGCATTCTGTCCTCACCCCATATCCAGCGAGATGGGGTAACCTGCCCAAGCCACACAGCCAGGAGCTTGGGGACCGACCAGTGCAGACATCCATTGTCCATTAAGTTGTGGCCACCAAGGCCCCCCATGAGGCTCCCTGCTCCCCGCCTGTCCTGCCTCTATGGACAGGGAGACCGAGGCCAAGGGGCACAGGGTCTCCAGCAGGGAGAGGCTGCACTCCTGAGGCCCAGCCAGGGCTGGGTGAGTGCAGGCAGCAGGTGTCAGCAGTAGGGGGAGGCGCGTGTGGGAAGCGGGGCCTCTTCCCTGACCCCACCACGCTTGGCTGCCCCTCCGCCTTTGATCACTGACCCTGCTCTGTCCCTCCAGGGACACTTTCCCGCCAGTGCTGGTGCTGGCTGGCAGAACAGTGTGGGAACCCAGGGGCCGGCCTTCCTCCAGGCAGTGGCAGCAGGGGAGGGGCCTGGGCACACAGCAGGTGGCCAGTCACTGCAGGGTGTCCTCTGGGAAGCGAAGCTGTGATGTTGCAGGGAACCCAGGAAGGGCACTGGTTCTGGGCTGGCCCCACAGACATCAGTATACACATGCCCCTCCCTTTGCCCTGTGCCCTTCCCAACCAGATTTCACACCACTGTCCGGCCATCTCCAACCATTCCCAGGTGCCCGAGCTCTTTCTCACCACCAGGCCCACCTCGTCCGTCCCCACCCCTGTTCCTCACCTGCAGGTTTCTGCGTGCATGACTCTCAGAGGTCCTCCCTGACCACCTGCCCTTCCTTCCTGACCTTAGTTTCTTCACCAGCACCCCTCCACCCGCAAGCCTGGGGCCCTGAAAGCCCATCCCCAAGGCTTGTTCAGGCCCTGGGCAGCAGCTGCCCGGTCATGGTGACCCTGGAGTAGCTATTGAGACCAGCCTAAATCCAGACACGGTGAGTCCTCGGGGGCCAGCGGGCACACAGTCGCAGCCTCAGGGTGAGCTGCAGCAGCCGCGCCATCCACACACACACCCGACACACGGACTCACTCCCACACGGGGACCTCACACACTCGCATGGGCACACACACCCACACATTCTCACATGCACACCTTCTCCCCCGCACGTGCCCACTGCCATGCCCCCGCCATGCCCCCGTGCACACACGCATCATCGTGCACGTTCACTTACACATTCTTGCACATGCTCACTGTACCTGTGCTCGTGTACCTGTGAACACGCAGGCATCGCCACACACATCAACTGACACACACATTCTCGCACGTGTGCAGTGGCCTGGGGACCAGGGGACTCGAACTGTTTATCCCCAACACATGTTCCCATGATAAAGAAAACAGGAAGGGACTTGGAGCCAGGGGCAGGAAGGGGAAGCAGCCTGCACGCAGGATCCAGCTCCAGCCAGCGGACATTGGGCGGTCTGCCTGTGTGGGACACAGGGGCAGACAGACGGGCGGCTACAGAGTGGGGAGGTGGGATGCCCCTCCATGGCACCCTGCCCTGGTTTCATCTTCACCACAGCCCTGGTGGGCGTCACCCCTTCCAGGCAAGAAACCGAGGCTGGGGCCAGGCTTGTCCCTGTCACCCAGGAGGGCTCCTGGAGCTAGGATTCGACCTGGGTTCATCTGACCAGGCTCCTCCCAGCCCTGGTCCCGCAGCCCACTTGTGTGGAGGCGAGGCCTGTGTCGGGGAGGCAGGTGTGTGGCAGGGCTCTTTTCCACAGCCTTGCTGTTTGTCCAGGACCAGGATGCATCCCACACCTGTGAAACCCTGAGTTGGACTCTGCAGTCTCATGGGGCTTCCTGGGGGGTTGGCACTGGCCCCCTCTGTCCCAAGGCATGCCCCTCCATCAGCCCAGCCCATCCAGGGAGCCCAGAGCATGGGCGGCAGGAGTTGAGACCTGAGATGTGGCCACGGGCCCTGCCCTATGGGCCTGGGTGTGCCGGACAGCAGGCACCGAGAGGGGCCATACTGTGTGAAGCCAATACAGCGAGGCCGAACCTAGGAGACAGGTCCGCCCCCAGGCCGTGCCTCCCACTCCCTCCTAAAACCAGCTGCTGCTCCAAAGCAGAGCAGAGGTGCCCAGTGAGGGACTCAGGCCATTCCTTCCCTGGTCACATCCCCTTCCTGGGCACACAGATGCCACCTGTGCATACCCGGAGTCAGCCAGGTGCTGCAGAGCTACTTCAGTTCAGCCCACAGCCAGGCAGGTGGGGCTCCTCCCACTTGGCAGGGAAGCCGCTGGGTTCCTCTCTTTGCTAACCTGCATCTGATTCTTCCCCTGCCACCCCCTCACCCCAGCCCACAAAAGGCACAGAGCACAGGAGTTCCACCCCCGCCCCGCCCCCAAAGCTGTCCAGGAATCACACCTAGGAGGTGCAGAGGGAGGAGGGGAATTTCCGGGGTGGAGGAGACAGTTCCAAGGGAGGTCTGGCTTTGTCTTTCCCTTTTTTCACCTAAAATTAAAATTTCAGTTAGGAGGAATGAAAACTTCAGTTAGGAGGGACCCAGGATGGCCACCAGTCCTGGTTTGTCTGAAGCTGGGGGTGGGGGGATGTTCCAGGATCTGTGGAGGACATTCAGGGCTAAAACGGGAAGTTCCAGGGAAATGGAACAAGTTGGTCACCTGGAAGGGGTCCCAAGGCCATTTAATCTAATCCTATGTGATACGTGAGCTCCCTTCGCTGCATCCCCACCAGCAGCTGCCCAGCCCTGCTTGCATATCCCCAGTGACAGTGAGCTCACTGTCTGCAGGGCAGCAAGAGCTGACTAAGAGGTGGACACAGCCAGGACCAGGCACTGACCACAGCGAGGTAGGAGTTGGCAGAGGGGTGTGGGGCGAGGGGAAATGGAGCAGGGCCCCTGAGCTGCCTTTAGGGACAGACACGGCTTCCCACGGAAAGAGGAGGAAAGGGAATTCCTAGCCAAGGGAACAGCACAGGCAAATGCGTGTACCATAGCGACTGAGTTCTTTGCTGTTTTCTCTGACGGCCAGTGCAGGGGTGAAGAAGAGCCTGTGATTTCACCGCCCTCTTCCCCATCTCACGCACAGATAGGGCTTCCTTTGGAAGCATGGAAGCCTTGTCCTCCTGACTTCACTCCCCAGGCCCCTGAGCCAGAAGAGGCCTCAGTGTGGATGGAAGAGCTGCCAGGATGCCTCAGCATGCTGCTCCTCCCCGCTCTCATTTCCCTGAGGCTCATTTATCCTCAGCACCAGCATCTGCCCCCTCCTCCAGGAAGCCTCCTCTGACCTCCCCAGCCCTGAGGCCTCTCCTGCCATAAACATCATCCTTTTTCTCAGGCTTGCTGCCACCTCCAGCCCTGCCAGAGATCCCTGTCACTCTTCAGCTGCGCTTTCTCACCTCCACACCTGCTAGCTAGTCTTCCTGGAACACTCTCTCTTCCCATCAAAAATCTTTCTGGGCTGGGCACAGCAGCTTGGGCCTGTAATCCCAGCACTTTGGAAGGCTGAGGCACTTTGGGATCACTTGAGGTCAGGAGTTCGAGATTAGCTTGTCCAACATGCTGAAACCCCGTCTCTGCTAAAAATACAAAAATTAGCTGGGCATTGTGGTAGGTGCTTGTAATCCCAGCTACTCAGGAGGCTAAGGCAGGAGAATTGCTTGAATCCAGGAGGCAGAAGTTGCCGTGAGCCGAGATGGTGCTATTGCACTCCAGCCTGGGGAACAGTGAGACTCCATCTCAAAAAAAATAATAATAAAACAAATTTCTGGGCCGAGAACAGTGGCTCATGCCTGTAATCCCAACACTTTGGGAGGCCGAAGCATGAGGATTGCTTGAGCCCGGGAGTTCAAGACCACCCAGAGCAACATGGTGAGACCCCCTCTCTACAAAACATAGTTAGCTAAGTGTGGTGGCACAGACCTGTGGTCTCAGCTACTTGGGAGGCTGAGGCGGGAGAATCACCTGAGCCCAGGAGGTTGAGGCCGCTGTGAGCTGATTGCACCACTGCACCCCAGGGTGACCCTGTCTCAAAAAAAAAAAAAAAAGAAAAAGAAAAAATATTTTCTCTTGAAGATAACTCAAATGCCAGTTCTTCCAGGAAGCCCTCCTGGATCTCTCTGATTGAGTTTATCTCCCTTCTTCTTAAGTCATTTCACTCCACCTGGTCTCTGCCTACAGAACTGGGTAGATCTCAAGCTCAGGGGTGCCCAGCAGAGCCCAACCCAGGGTAATGCCTCTAGGATCTCAAGCCCTTGGCTGGTCCTGCCCTGCACTTTGTGGGATCAGGGGAGCGGGTGGATTGGCTCTGAGCCAAGCACACAACAAGAGCATACTAAGAGCTTGCTGGAGTGTGTTCTTTCAACCAATATTTCCTGAGCACCTGCACTATGCCAGGCCCAGGATCAATCACATGGCTGCCCCTGGAGATCCCATCTCCACCCCCCATCGACCCTCAGCCCACAGTAGATGCCCAAAGTGCTGGCTGCTCTTCACCAAACAATCAAAGGCAAGGGATGGCCTTCCTGCAGCCTTGGAGACAGACAGCCTGGCTCCAGATCCTGCTCACGCCCCGTACTGACCCGGTGACCCTGGGTGGGTCCCTTAACCCCTCTGTGACATGGACACAGTGGTTGCAGCATCTGGAGAGCAGAGTGAGATGACAGGGGTGGCCACACTTAGCATAGCTCCTGGTCCCGGCATGTACTCAGTAGCGGCATCACTTGATATTCACGTTCCCTAAATGTCCATAAATGTCCCTTGCTGGCTGGGTGGAACCGTTCCCAAGGAAAGAGTGTACAGGCACTCCCGAGTCCCCAGGACCTGGGGCCTTGGGTACTGACCAAGCCCCTAGGGGTGCAGCAGCTTCTCAAGCAACATTCTGGGGCTGCCCCAGAGAGGCCTTGGGTGGGGGAGGGCAGTGCCCGGATTTATCCACCAATCGCACAGGCTGCTGGCACTGAGCACATTCTTATCTGCCCAGCCCAGCATGGGGGGGTGGCCAGGCCGGCCAGGGCGGGACGCTTCCTGGGGGCTGGACACGGAGAAGCCCCAAGCCCTGCTGGGTGGGTGACAGCCGCGGAGCCTCTGAGTGACCCTGCAGGCTGGTGGCCAGCCGGCCGCCCATCTCCTGCACCATGTCGGACGGCGAGGGCCCCTCAGCTGGTGAGTGGCTGCTATATTTACCCACCATGGCTCCGGTTGCAGAGCCAAGGCCACCAGTCACCGAGGGCACTGGGGCCCCCTCAGGCTGCAGGCAGCTGTGAGCTGGACCCCCTTCCTCCTCGCCTGACAGCGGGGGGCCTATGCCGCTGGCGGGGGGAGCTTGACTTTCGCAGCTAAGTTTCGCCGCACCCCCTGACTTCCCAGTGAAGCTGCTGCAGGAAGCGGTGTCTGCTGTGAGCCCTCCCGCATCTGGAAGCTGGGGCCAGAGCTGACCCAGGACAGAGAGGCATGGGCTCAGGCGGGACCCATGGGTGGGCTCAGGGTGCCGTGGGCCACTGGATCCCCACGCAGACCAGTATGTGAACATTTATCAGAGGAGTGGGGAGAGCAGACAGCTTCCGTCTGATTCTCCAACTCTGAGACCTCTGGGTGTTCTGAGTCCCTGGTCCCTCAGCACCAGGCAGGCCCTCTGTGTAACCTCATATCCTCTAGGTTCAAACTGGCCAGGGACGCAGGCAGGTGGAAGGACGATCAGATTCTAGGGTCTGCCCACTGTCCTCTGCTCTGCCTGAGACAAGAGGCTGTGGTGGGGACTGGCCGCCCATGTGCCTGGCTGGCTGCCCCTGTCTCCTGCCAGTTACAGGGCCAGCCTTGGCAGGATGGGGGCTGGGGATAGCCGAATCCAGGGTTAAACATGGGGGACTCTGGAGTCAGGCTATCCAGGTTCAAATTCCAGTTATTTCACCCCCAGGCTGGGTGATCTTGGGCAACTGGCTTAACTTCTCTGCGTCTCTGTGTCCCCAGGTAAAAATTGAGACCGGGGGTTGTGAAAATTAAATTTATGATATTGTGTGAAAGCGTCTGCTGGTGCTAGGGGTTCATACTGGCAGCAGGTGGCACCCTGGGCAGCAGGTGGGCACCCCGGGCAGCAGATGGGCATCCCAGGCAGCTAGGTCTGGCCTCCTCCATCCAGCAGGGCCTCCCTTGTAAGCCAATGATGGTCACTGGCACGTGGATTCCTTATCCATAAAACCCCACCTCAGGGACTCTCGGGAGACATCAAGGTCTCCTGGGGGTGTGGGGCAGATCGTGGGTGATGTCACCCTGAAGATACCCTGTTACTGACAAACGGTCCCAGCACCTGGGCCTGGCTGGGTAGGATTTGAAACAGAGTGAGTGAGAGTGTGAATGTATGTGTGTGAGAGACAGAGAGAGAGAGAGAGAGAGAGAGAGAGAGAGAGAGAGAGAGTGTGTGTGTGTGTGTGTGTGCGTGTGTGTTGGGGAGGGGTACACTGACAGAAGTGACCTGACCTCACCCTCTTCCACTGGGTGCCAGTTGTCCTGGCTGCCAGGAATTGCCCGTCGTGGCTGTGGGGGCCCCAGGAGCCAGCAGACAGCTCTCTCTGGCTGGCCCTGCCCCACACCTGACGCTAGCCCGGAATAGCTCCCCCTCCACCAGGGACATGCCCTGGTTTTAGCAGCTTCTAAAGCCACCCGCATGGAGATGGGTATTTCAGGAAGACTGGGACAATATTTAGCCAGTCAGGACAAAGGAGTGGGCTCTAAGCACGCGTGTGTGTGTACAGCGGAGGCCTCACTGTCCCTTCCCGGTTTAGGAGAGGCTCAGCCCGGTTGGGCTGGGAGGTGGGGCCTGGATTCCAGGCTGGCTCTGTCTGCCCTGGCTGGGCAGGTGGCTCTGGGCAGGCTCCGGGTTTGGGTTTCCCATGTATAGAATGCCATGTGACCGGTTTTTGTCTCTAATATGTGGATTTGAGATTGAACCTGGCAGGCAGGAGTAGAGGTGTCATTTTGGTGCAGGAGGGTATACTTCCTTATGGGTGGTTCTGCAGCACACAGAGTGACGTTCAGGCCTTTCCGGGACTCCTGCCAGCAGGAGCCAGTGGACACGGCCGTGAAATACCCTCACCTGTCTCCAGTACCGACCCCCAAGCCCGTGTCGGCAGTGGGAGCATTCTCAGCTCTCCACTCGTGACCAATGTGACCTAGGGTGGACTACTCAAGGGCACTGTGCCTCAGCTTCCTCATCCGTTAAGTGGGGACAATAATGGGACATGAACTCCTCAACGTGCAATAATGATTAAACGGCTAACAGCAGGTAATTCACCGAAAATAACCCCAGGCTTATTGTTAGTGGTTATAGCTGTTATTATTTAACCAATAAATAAGCAACCCAGAGAGGGAAATGAGGGGAGCAGAGGGCCCGCTGTGTCCTGGACACACTGTTCTGTTATTGCCCGGAGGTGGGGGCTATCAGCTCCACCATGTAACTAAGAACACCGAAGCTCAGAGAGGCACACACAAGGTCACCCAGCTGGTCAATGGCAGAGCTGGGATTCGAACCCAGTTCCCCAGACCCTGTTGGCACAGAACCCAGCTTAGGCCCCACTTCTGGGGGATCCCACCTGCATACCCAAGGAGGGCGAGGCTGGATATTTTGTGGGGCTTTTTGGCTCTCACCTGAAGGAGCAGCTCTTCTCATTTCAGAGTTAGCCTCTGGCAACTTGGAGAAAAATGGAGTACCCTGTTAGGGTGTCAGGAAAATTCTGCAGAGCAGGAGCGCAGCAGGAGGTGGCCGTCCCCTGGATTGATGGCCCTGTGCCTGGGTGGGTGAGCTGGAGCTAAGGTTACCCGGGAGTCAGCACTGTATTTATAGTAGGAACTCGCCTGTATCGGCTGGCGGCCGGCACACCCGGCCAGCGGGGGCGCTCCCTTTACAGTTGCCTGCATTCTAGGCTTGGCTCTGTCTCTTAGGGGCAGGGTCACGTCAACTGACTGAACCTCAGTTTCTTCATCTTTAAAATGGGGGGTTCGTCAGTTCCCTCGCTGGGTCTGGAGATAGGGTCTGTAAGTGCTTGGCACCTGCCTGGCACAGAGGGGCCTCAGAACTTTCTGGCTCTACACACCCTGGTTCTGTTGATTGTCTTTCCTGCCTTTCACCTTGTGATTTACCCCCTCTTCCATCCTGGCCAGAATCAGCAGGAAGAGAATCCAGGTCTCTGTGCTGTTAGCTGCCCCTATGCTTGGGAAAGTTTCCAGCAAAGCAACTTGACAATCCTAAGCACCAAAGAACAGGCTGCTGTGTTCTCAGCAGGGCAATGAATGCAGGTCCATCAGAGCCCAGGGTTCAAACCCCAGCTCTCCCACTCCCTAGCTCTGTGGCCTTGGGTGAGTCACTTAACTTCTGTGAGCCTCAGTGACAGATGGGCATTTGCCCAGCTGCAGAGGGTATGGTAAGGACAGACCCCTAACCTGCAGAATTGTTCAGCCAGCAGGGTGACCCTGTCTTTCCTCCTGTGTAACCTTCCGCCAGTCCCACTGGCCCCCTCTGGGCCGCGGTCACCCTGCTTGTTCAGTGAGACGTGGGTGCCTTGCTGATGCCTTTTGTGCGTGTGTGTGCCGGGAAGCTGCTCCCCGGTCTTTACCGTCTCTCTCAGTGCCCTGCAGCTTCTGGTTCTCATCAAGACATTCAGCTGGGTGAACTGACAGCGTCCCCCAAAGGCCCCCAAATACTTGGCTCTCCAAGGACCTCTCTCTGCCTACAGTCGAGGATAGTTTACCAAGAATGGGGCCTGCAGACACTGGTGGGGCCACCAAACAGCTCATCAGTTCCTCCTGGCATCCTAGAACCCTGAGAGTGCCCAACTTCTTGCCCCCCAGACCTCACAGTGGGCCCCTCACCAGGGACCAGGGCAGTGTCCACCTTCCCTTCCTGTCCTGGCCACCCCCAGCTCTCACCTCTAGTTTCTCCTAGAAGGCCCCCCCAATTTATGCCATCCCAGTTCCCAAGGAGGTTGCGCTGCCCTCTGAGGAGGGGGGACCTGGCACTGTGTCCCTTCCCTGGATTCCAGGGCAGGCAAGTGCTGGAAAGGGCATGAGATGCCTGGAGTGGTCCTGGGACGTGGGAACACCTCGGAGATGACCTGGTGAATGGTGCCAACGAGGCCCCCTGCCCTGCTCATAGGAGTGTTGAGTTGTTGGATGCTACAGGCCTGTCCAGGTGCAGTGGGAGCCTTCGGTGCTGAGTGACCCAGGGCAGGTCACCTTCCATGTGTGACCTCAGAGAGATGATGTTAGCCATCCACAGGCCAGCATATGGCTCTGGACACATGTCCCGAGTTCTGACATCAGGTACCCCCGCCTCAGCCCCTGTGAAGGGCTGGGCCTGCCTGGGTCGCTCTGAGGGTCCAAGCCGGAGCCCACGGCCCGTGCCTTGTGGGTGCCTGTACATGGAGTGGTGTCAGGGCACAAGTCCCCTGAGGAGTGGACCGGTTTTATGTGACGTCAGTGGTTCCCAAGGCTGGAGGCAGCGCATTTTCTTGCTGGGCTTTCTCTTCCTTTACGGTTACTGGCTAGTTCATCCCTTGGGTGGTGATAGGGAGCCAGTGTAAGCTCCAGAGCCGTGGGGAGAGCACCCGGCTTGCTTTAATGTGGTGGGTGGAGGAACTGCAATAAGGCCCAGACGCCAGGGAGGAGGCTGGAGAGACGGTCCTGGGGAGAGAGGTTGAGATCCACACAGGAGAGGAGAGACTGGGAGAAGGGCACAGGGCAGTTTGGCAGCTGCTGAGACTCAGGTGCTGGGAGGGTGCAAGGAAGGCTGAGCCTGATACTGCTGCCCCCGATAGAAGGGCCCACAGGACACACTGCTCACCTTCAGGGCTCCGTGGGGTGACCTAGCAGTGTTTCAGGGCTCAGCTGTAAAACTTAGCCGTGCATGGAGGAATGGGTAAGAAGATCCCAACCACGCGATGCACCGGCCCTGGATATAGGCAGGCCCGTCTCCGCCCCTCGGCTGTCTCATCTGTAAAGTGGAAGTGACACCATAACCTCAGGGGTGTCAGGGGTATTGGGTGGGATGACTCCTTTTGAACTGTGGGGCTCAAGGGAAGTATGGGTGGTCTCCAGGTATGAGCCTTTGATAGCACCGCAGGTGTGCCGGGCACCTGTGATATTGACACCAAGAAGGACTCAACCTCAGCAGCATTCAGCGACCTCTCATGAGAGGCTGGGAGTGAGGTAGGGACACATAGGAGGAATCCTCAGCTGGGGAGCCCCCTTCAGTGCCCTTCACGGTGACCCTACATCCAGGTTCATACCACACTCCCAACCCAAGGGATCTCTTTGTTATGGAGCAGGGGAAACTGAGGCGCAAGAGGACGAGAGACCAGCTCAGTCACCCAGCAAGGGTATGGTAAGCTGGGGCCCAGGCTGGATTCCCAGGCACAGGCCCAGCGTCTCCAGCACTTCTGCTGAGGGCTCTGTCACTTCTCACACCGCCCAGGCTCAGCGGAGCCCTGCCTCCTCCAGGAACCCTTCTCTGAGCTCTGCAGCCCCGGGAACCCTGAGCCTTGGAGCACCCATGCCCCAGCCCTGCTCCCCTTCGTGGGCAGTAGCTTTGAGCGGCGCCCCCCCAGCCCGCTGCCCTCCTCACAGAAATTACAAGCTGTGAGATGCTATAGGCATGTCCAGGTGCGCCTGAAGCCTTCGGTACTGTGTGACCCAGGACAGCTCGCTTCCGTGTGTGGCCTGAGAGATGCTGCTTCGTTAGCATCCTCCCACTTATCTGTTAGCCACGCACAGGCCGGGGCACAGCTCTGCACACGCATCCCAAGTTCCAGCATCAGGCAGGCCCAGGTACCGCTCAGCCCTGCCCTCGCTGGGCACACAAACCTCCAAGCGGCGAAATAATACCTTCACGTGACTAGGGACCCCACGCCAGTGAAGAAAGCGCCCCTGTGGACTTTTTCATCTATGACAAGAGATTCAGGTTAGAAATTCTACTTGGAAAGGAAAGCTATCCACTTCTGTTCTTTTAAAGTATTGGGTCAATTCTAATGGAGTGTTTTTAAGATAGCAAGATAGCTTTTATTATCTATCTATCTATCTATCTATCTATCTATCTATCTATATATTTTTTTAGACAGAGTCTTACTCTGTCGCCCAGGCTGGAGTGCAATGGTACAATCTCGGCTCACTGCAACCTCTGCCTCCCAGGTTCCAGCAATTCTCCTGCCTCAGCCTCCCGAGTAGCTGGGACTGCAGGTACACACTGCCACACCCAGCTAATTTTTGTATTTTCAATAGAGACGGGGTTTCACAATGTTGACCAGGATGGTCTCGATCTCTTGACCGCCTAATCTGCCCGCCTCAGCCTCCCAAAGTGCTGGGAAACAGGCGTGAGCCACTGCGCCTGGCCTTTTTAAATTATATTTTTAAAAGAAAGTTTTTTAAATGAAAAGCAGTTAAATGAATGCAAATGCTTACAACTTTTGAATTTAGCATTTGCAACCATTTCACTAATTTTTTTCTTGAAATTTACAGTCAAAATAAAATATAGAAACTGGTTGCTGAGGTAGGTAAAAGGTCACTTATAGTCAACCATTTCAAATTTTCAATTTTTGCACTTTGATTTCAACATTTTGCCTTCGTCACAACAGCCTCTTTGGTTTTTATTTTGTTCCTTACTCTTTTTTACATAAGTCAGAATGGGATCGGGATGGTCTGGAATAAACAAATCTCAGTGGCTCAAAGCCACAAAAGTACACTTCTCTCTTATACAAAGTCCACTGCAGGTCTGGTGACCCCGCCGCCCAGGGCAGGTACCCTAATCGGTGACCCCGCCGCCCATGGCAGGTCCCCTACTCGGTGACCCAACCAGTGTGATGCTTCCATAAAGACCCATGTTTTCTCAGTCACTGCAGCCAGCCAGGAACAAGACAGAGACACAGTACCACTTAAATGCACCCACCAGGAAGTAACCCACCTTGCCAAGGCCAGAATTTCACTGGCTACAGCAAGCCACGAGGCCACACTGAATGGCCAGAGGGCAGGGTGTGGCCCTCTGTGAGGAGCAGTCTTAATGTCGGCACCCCTTTCATTGAGTTCCCCCCATTGTCGGCACCCCTTTCATTGAGTTCCCCCCATTGTCGGCACCCCTTTCATTGAGATCCCCCCCGTTGACCATTTGTTTCTTTGTTTTTTAAGTAATTTATTTTAATTATGAAATAGAGCACATTGTATGAACTGTGGGCAACAGGTATCGAAAATGTAAATCATGTGATTTCCAATACGAAAATCATAACGCAAAGGACAAGATTTTTCAAAACTTCGCTCCCTCCCACGGACTTGCATTTGCATTTTAAAGCACAAAAATAAATTTCTGAATGATTAGGTCACAACCTCCAGTGAGAAAAAGCATAACCAAGAAAAATCTTAGCTAGAAATCCCTGCCTGCCTCGACCTCCCAAAGTGTTGAGATGACAGGTGTGAGCCACCGTCCGTCCCCGTTGACTTTTAATGGTGGGTGCGTACATACATATATAGCACACGCATACACTCACACTACGAAACACATTTAAATTAAACTTTGCAGTATAGCAGGGGACTGTGGCCACACACATCATACATTGCTTTGTATGAGATAAGATCAGGTTTAAAAATAATGTTTGCAAAGTCTAGCGTTTGCCTATGAACCTGTCATGAGAGTCAGTGACGTCAACTCGGATTGCTAGAAATAAACCCAGAACTGTGCCTGGGACTTCTGAGCTCCGTGTGGGGAGTCTTCAGCTCTGTGTTCCAGCCTCGAGGCCAAACTGTTTAGAGAACTCTCTACCAAGTTTAAACACATCTTTCAGGAATCCCGCCTCATTTATTTTGGGTGGAAAAACATGTCAAGCACTGGTGCCGGTGCAGAAAACACCCTTCCTGCTGCTTCGCGCTCACAATCTGAGTTGACCTCTGGCTCTGCGGATGCTCACTGAGGCCGTGCTGTGTGCGCGGAGCCCCCGCCACCAGGCACTGCGGTGTGAGACTGGAGCAGGGAATTCAGCCCTGGGTCTCCTCTGTGGGATTTGTCACCCCAGCCCGCTTTGCTGTCCTTGTCCTGAGGTTACCGGTGGCCTAAACAAGAACGTATACAGTAGGCACTAAAAAATGGTGGCTCCCGGCCAGACACTGTGGCTCACACCTGTAATCCCAGCACTTTGGGAGGCCAAGGCAGGCGGATCATGAGGTCAGGAGATGGAGACCAGCCTGGCTAACATGGTGAAACCCCATTTCTACTAAAAATACAAAAAATTCGCTAGACGTGGTGGTGCACACCTGTAGTTCCAGCTACTCGGGAGGCTGAGGCAGGATAATCTCTTGAACCCAGGAGGCAGAGGTTGCAGTGAGCCAAAATCTCGCCGCTGCACTCCAGCCTCAGCAACAGAGTGAGACTCCATCTCAAAAAAAATAAATAAATAAACGGTGGTTCTCCTTCCCCTAGGTCCTTTTACACATTCAGTTCCACATGACGTCCCTTTTAACCAATGCAGTCAACATTATTCCATTTTACAGATGAGCAAATGGAGATTTAGGGAAATCTAGTGGCTTGTCCACGGTCACACAGTGAGTCACTGAGTCAGACGGGACTGAGACACAGGTGCGATGTCCCTAGCCTGGGGCTGCCCACCTCAGGAGGATCAGAAGAGTGGCGCTCCTTCCCTGCTGGCTGCAGGGGTGGACTTGGGGGAAGGGCCTTCCTTGGGAGCCAAGTCCAGCAATTCCGTCTGAACTTTTTGGGAGGCAGGAAGAGATCTCAGAGAGAGCCTACCTTTGGAGCCTGGACGCTTGGCCCTGAGCCAGCTCTGTGGCGGACGCACTGGCTTCAGGCAGGCCCTTTGCCTTGGGAGGTTCCCACAGGAGGGGGAGGAGGCAGGTGTGCTGCATGGAGGGAAACAGGCATCTTCCCTGTAGCAGAAGCCCAGGGCTCAGGAGGTGCCTCCCAAGCCCCTGCGTCTCTCTTGAGTGGTTTTCTGCTTGCTGGGGACAACAACCAAGGCCTGGTGCCCAGCTCTACCCTGTGGCCAGAGCCGACCCAGCTGCACCCCGCATGATGGGCCCCTCCACGCAGCCCAGAGCCTCACACCATCCCCATTCTGCTGCTGGTGGATGCTTCTATCAACCTCATGCCCAAGAAGGGTGGCTGAGGCTGGCATAGAGCCTTGTGCTGTGTCCCCACCCCTCGAGCAGGGCTCCTGGATCTTCTTGGGGAAAGGAGCTCCAGTGGTTGGGAGCTCTGGTTTGTTGGGCGCCTGCCGCATGCCCTGCCCTGGGCGGCTCTCTGCTCTCCTGTTTGCTAACCTGCGCTTGCCTCAGCTCTGTCAGGCACTGTGCCCATCTCACAAGGCCAGACACCCAGGATAAGCGTGATTAAAGAGACAGAAAAACAGTCACCACCTCTGGGAAAAAATCATGAGCTCCTAACTCCCCTGGAAATGTATAGAAATGGCGAGGAGGACAGAGGTTTCTTCCAGGCCTGGACCAAAGGACCAGCCTCTGAGCCAGGAGAAAGGCAGGCCTGGGGTGGCCCAGAGGGGCCCAGATGTGCAGGACACATTTGGGGAATGCCAGCTGTCTGGACTGATGGAGGACAGGGTCTGAGGGGAAGGAGGAGCTCTATTCTAAAGTGGATTTGGGGCCACCTCGGCTGCCAGGTTGGGGGACAGTGGGGAAGGGTGGACGTCCCCTGGGTGAGGGCCTGTCAGAGACCCCAGGGACATCCTGTCTATGTCCATGTCCCATTCACCAAACTCAGGTCTGCACAGCACCAGGGCTGGGCTGGGCCTTAGGAACTCAGGGGCTAGCAGGGTAAGCTGCAGGGTCAAGCTTGGGCCCACCTCTTTGCTGTCTGCAGGGGCTCGGGGTAAGGACACCTGGTCACTGGGAGGCCTGAGTGGAAGGCACCAAGCCCACCCCAGCCACAGGGGACTTGGCGCTGCCGCAGGGGTCCCGCTGCAGGGCCGGCAATGCACAGGATGGGGCCTCATCTCACCTTAGACACTTGGCTGAGTCAGGAGTGTTAGCCCAACACAAATCCACCCGCTCCTGGAGTTTCTTCCTTCTCTTTCCATCTTGAAACACTGAGCTTGTTGAGAGGGGTAAACACTTGGCAGTGACTCCAAAACCAGGGGCGAGGTGCCCTAAAAAGGTTCCCTTAGGGCCGAAAGCTGTGACATCCATGAGATAGATCATGCATGCCTGGGTGCTTGGGAGGAGCCCCTTTCACTGCCAAGGCGTAATTCACCCGGGATGCGTGGGCAGGAGGTGTGGCTGCAGCCAGGATTCCCAGGGCCCCGCAGGGTCTGCCTGGTGACGCTAGCTAAGAGCCTGACACAGGGATGGCATCGCTGCTCTGGGACAGCCGCTGCCTGCAGCTCAGAGCATGTGGGGTCCTGGGATCCTGGGCTTGCCCTGAGGCTGTGGGAATCTGTGGGGGCAGCTGGTCAGGGGACTGGTGCTCACGTTCCTCTGAGGTTTCGGGGAGGAAAAGGGAAGGGCCAGTGACGCTCAAGGCTGCAGCTCTGTGGAAGGTGTCCTGGGTTCCAATCCTGGCTTTGTTATCTTTTTTTTTTGTCTCGGTAACACCTTTGTTGAGATGTATTATATAATTCACACATTTAGACCAGGGTGATGACTCATACTTGCAATCCCAGCAGGAGACCAAGGCAGGAGGATCCCTTCAGCCCAGGAGTTCAAGAGCAGCCTGGGCGACAAGTTGGAGGCTGTAGTGAGCCATGATGGCACCACTGCACTCCAGCCTGGGTGGCAGAGCAAGACCCTGTCAAAAAAAAAAAAGAAAGATAAAAATAAAAAACTACACATTTAAAAGTGTACATTAAATGGTTGTTAGTATATTCAGAGTTGTACAACCATCACCACTATCAAATTTAGAACACTTTCATTGCCCACAGAAAAGCCCAGCACCCGTTAGCTGCCCCCGCTTCCAGCCTTCCTGCCCACAGCCCCGGCAACCACTAATCCACTTTGTTTCCATAGATTCGCCCATTCTGCATTTTTCATGTGAGTGGAATCCTGTAACACGTGGCCTTTTGTGCCTGGCTCCTCTCACTTAGGAAGCATTTCGGGTTCATTCACACTGGAGCCCGTGTCCATCTTCATTCCTTCTTAGTGCCGGCTAATACCCATCATAGAGATATGCCGTGTTTCCCATCTGTTCTCCAGTGGATGGGCATTTGGGTTATTTCCACTTTTTGGCTACTATGAGTACCACTGTTATGAACACGCGTGTACCGGGGTCTGTGTGAACATATGTTTTTGTTTCCCCTGGGTGCACACCGGGAAGCGGACTGCTGGATCATACGGTGACTGTTTGCTGCACATTTTTGAGGAACCGCCAGACTGTTTCCAGCACTGGCTGCGCCATCTTCCATTCCCACCTGCAGGGCATGCTGGCTGTGACTCCTCACATCGTCACTGGTCCCTGTTCCATCTTCTTGCTCCCAGCCATCGTAGCGGGTGTGAAGTGGTATCTCACTGTGGTTTTGATTTGCATTTCCCTAGTGGCGAAGGGTAGGACTGAGCATCTTTTCATGTGCTTATTGGTCATCACCTCTTGGCTTTGCCACCTTAAGCCTCAGTTTTCATGTCTGTAAAATGGGGACAATGGCGGCACCTACCTCATAGACTGTGATGAGGACTCAGTGAGATAATGTCAGGGTCCTGGGACAATTGCTGTTTGAAGCTGCAGGCTGGGGTTAGGGTCCCTGCTCTGAAAGCTGGTATGAGGGAGGGACATGGAGAAGGCCAGAAGCCTGGAGGTTTCTGTGAGCCCCAAACCCACAGAGAAAGGGACAAACAGCACTTTGTTAGCGAGGGTGCTCACCTCCCAGCCCAGCCCTGGGGTGTTTCTGCTGGAGCTCTGAAGCTCTGCTGTACTGCAGCAGGCCGAATGAGCCCGGCGTATCTATGCAGCCGTGACGAAACGTAGATGGGACACGTTCAACGCAGGCAGCCCTGGCCCATCACTTGGGCTTCTGGCTTTTCTCGTGGGGAGTTATTGGGCTTCTGCCCCATGGCTGCTCCCCAATGGAGTGACCTCGTGCCCCTTGGACTTGCTGTGGCTGGCTTTGCCAAGCCTGCGTCTGTGGATGGAGAGATCTGGAAGTCGGCCAGGAGTGTCCTCCTGAGAGGCTGGCTGTCTCTGCTCCTTATCAGGGAGGCTCTGGCCTGGTGGAGGTGCCGATGGTCAGGCCGATTGTGTACCTGTCACCTGAGCCCGGAGCCAGGCGGGAGCTGAGGTAACACCACCAGCCTGTCACCGGTGGGAAACAAATCCACCTCTAACAGCAGGCTCACCTGGCTGCCCCGGAGGGAACAATTCATGTTCTATGCTGGAAACCGGTGGGAGAAGAGAGAGAGGCTCCCCTGGTGGCCCTCGGATGTTCAGTTGAGTCTGCAATCTGGGAAAAGCAGGTCAGATTTGATGAGAACTCCAGGCTCCAGTGCCAGGTGCTGGCAGCACACAGTGGCAGTGGGGGAGGGGGGTCCCCAGCTGTTTCTGGGCCCTGCTGCTGTGTCCTTGCTCACTTGGGACCACATTAGAAAGTCAGGGAGGGGAGCATGACTGAGGAATCAGGTTGATTTTTTTTTGATATTCAAGCTCACCACCAGGTGCTGTGTGATCTTTGCAAGTCGGATAACCTCTCTGGGCCTTTGTCTCCTTCTGTGCAAAACAAAGCTGATGACACCTTATAGGGTGCTTGCTATGCATGATGAAATATTGCCCATATTCAAGGGCACAGTGGGGGGATCAGGATGGGCTTTCATTTTAAGTCGAGCCCCCTAAAAAGCAGAGCTTCCATTCCATGGATGTGGCTTATTGAGAGGGGCACTCAGGAGAAAGCTGTGAAGGAGATGGGGAGGCAGGACCGGATTCCAGGTGGAGCCCAGCTTGATTTTGTTCATCATCACCTCCACTGCCCCTGAGTCTAACCTGAGCGCCCCTCAGCTCAGGGCTGCTTCCTCTGCCCTTGAAGGAAGCATCCATGGAAGGCTGGGGTGGAGTGGGGGAGAAGTCCCCTGCTCTCCAGAGCCTGGCTCAGAGACGATGCCCCACAGGCGTTGGCTCCCTCACCTCCCACCTCCGGCCTCAGTTTCCCCATCTGTGAAATGAACCGGCTGGAGCAAATGACCTTCCAGTGTAGTACTAGGCCCTTTTCCTTCTTTTCTCTTCCCTTCCCTCCCCTCCCCTCCCCTCCCCTCCCCTCCCTTCCCCTTCCTTCCTTCCTTCCTTCCTTCCTTCTTGCTTCCTTTTCTTTCTTTCTTTTTTTCCTCTCTGTCATCACCCAGGCTGGAGTGCAGTAGCACGATCGCAGCTCACTGCAACCTCCACCTCCCAGGTTCAAACTATTCTCTTGCCTCAGCCTCTCAAGTAGCTGGAACTACAGGTGCCCACCACCATGCCCAGCTAACTTTTGTATTTTTAGTAGATATGGGGTTTCACCATATTGGCCAGGCTGGTCTCAAACTCCTGACCTTGTGGTCCGCCTGCCTCAGCCTCCGAAAGTGCTGGGATTACAGGCGTGAGCCGCTGCGCCTGGCTGGCCCTTTTCTTAAAAAAGAAAATATAAAGAAACCGTCCAAGCAATCATTCCCTTAGCCACCAACCACATCCCAAGCACCTACTGCCAGCCAGGCCATTGCTGGGTCCTGGGACACAGAGGACAGCCTGCCCCTCACCAGGAGCTCCAGGAGCTCACAGCAGATGGGGAGACAGACAAGCAGATGGACAATGAGAGCCCAGTGTGCCATGTAGGGTGGGCAGGGGAGAACCATAGGGGGTGGGCAGGGGAGGCTTCCTGGAGGAGTAACCCTGAGTCAGGTCTTGAGGCACAAGTGGAAGGTAACAAGGGGCCTCTGTGTGGAGGGTCCTGGGTGATCCAGCACAGAAACAGAGGCGGCAGCAGCTGTTGAATGGTTAATCAGCCATTCAACAAACATTTACTGATCAGCTACAGACAAAGATGGCAGCATGATTCCTGTCCTCGGGCACCAGACTCTTGGAGCAGGGGAGATGTCATACAGAAAACAGTCAAGATAAATAGAAAGCCCACAGTGTGTGTGATGGGGAGGAGGGTGCTGAGGATGGGCTGTCACGAATCAGGGAAAGGGAATCAGAGCAGGGCTATGGAGAGAGGCCTGAACACTTGAGAAGGACCTCAGGGACATGAAAGACCGGGCCATGGAGCTTCCAAGAAAAGGGTATTCTGGCAGAAGAGGAGGCAGCAGGTGCAAAGGCCCTGAGGTGGGAGTGCCTGGTCTTTTCAAGGAGTAGCAGTGAAGTCAGTTTGGGCACAGTGAACCCCAGAACCCGGGTGGAAAATGGGCTTAGACAGCGGGGGTCAGAAAGACCCACAGGGGTCTTTCTGCAGTCTGAAAAGGATGTGGGTATTGACCCTGAGTGAGAAGGTAGCGGGGTGGGGGTTTGGGCAGAGGAGTGACAGGATCTCACATCCATTTTACAAGCAGGTGACAGCAGGTGGGAATGTTCATTCCCAGCGAGCCTGAGCATCAAAAGATAAGAAGAAGCAAACCCAAGGCCTTTTGCAGCCCATGCTGGAGGCATCCGTCACAGCATCCCAGACGCAGCTACTCCAGAGACACCATTAATCGGCCCACTGAGAGGTGCTGATGTTTAAAATGCACTCAGCCAGCTTTCTTGGTTCAAATGCACTGAGAGCTCCCAGTTCTTTGCCTTGAGACAGCACCAATAGCACAGCCCCCCGGAGAGGCATTTCCCTTCTTATATCCTCAGGAAGATACCCGAAATTCCAAGTCCTTGTCCCTAAATTCCCCATGGCAAGGTCTGGAAATGATGACACATACCCACAATCCCACACACATGAACACACTCTCAGACATGCTCATCACCAACGCCAGGGTTGCCGGGTGGAATGCAGGACATCCAGCTAAATGTGAATTTCAGATCAACAACAACTGCTTAGTGGAAGTGGAAGCATGTCCCAAATATTGCTCGTTCTTGGCAGCTAAGGAATCTCCCCCTGAACTGCCCCTGCACTCCAGCACCTCCAGGGCAGCAGAAAGTGTTCTGGTCCTTGGCTGTGGGAAGGCTGGGCCCAAGGAGCCAGCTGCCTGCCGAGATGCCCACTGGAGAGAGGGCGCTGTCCCAGGGAATAGTGCTTGCCTTGCAGCCTGGGACTCAGCTGCCACTGCGGGGCCTCCAGACTCTGATCCTTAGTAGCTGGTGAACCGCAGCTTCCCAGGGCCAATGGTCTTCCTGTGTGGCTTCTCAGCCCTTTTTAAGGAAGTGATTTATGGCTCTGAGAAAATGGTCAGTCGGGGAAGAAGCACAGGGGGCCTGGTTTCCTTTAGAAAATGCACAGTTTTAGGCTAAGCGCGGTGACTCACGCCTGTAATCCCAGCACTTTGGGAGGCCAAGGCAGGCGGATCATCTGAGGTCAGGAGTTCAAGACTGGCCTGGGCAACATGGTGAAACCCCGTCTCTACTAAACATACAAAAATTAGCCGGGCATGGTGACAGGTACCTGTAGTTCCAGCTGCTTGGGAGGCTGAGGCAGGAGAATTGTTTGAACCCAGGAGGTGGAAATTGCAATGAGTGGAGATCGCACTCCAGCCTGGGCGACAGAGCGAGGCTCCATCTCAAGAACAAAACAAAACAAACCCCACAGTTTTAAACTGCAGTTTTTAAAAAAAATGATGAAAACTGAATAAGAAAATAAACCCTACTATATATGTATCAGGGCAGAACTATCCCAGGAGGCTGGAAGGCAGGGCGTACAGTGAAAGAACGGGGCCTGTGATTTGAGGCAGCCGTGGTGACTCCCCGCTCTGGCATCTACGGGCAAGGGACTGCACCTGGCCCGGCCTTAGTTCCCTCAGGATGGCAGTGAGCCGGAAGCAGGGAAGCGGGCGCAGTGGGCAGGCACATGTGGAGGGTCTTGCAAAGACACGTGGGGTTGACTCGTACCCCAGAGAAGAGGCCGCAGTTCCCCTACACCTGCTTTCCGAGGGACGTTTCATCTCCACCCAGTGGCTGGGACAGAACACTTCAGGGGGAATCCTCATTGCAGTTAAGTCTGAGCCCCCTGGCCTGGCAATGCTGGCCCTCCCTGGGGGGTCAAAGGGATCCCTGCGGGCCCCTCCGGCCTCCCTGCCCAGGACCCGCCCTCCCCTCCACAGCCCAGGCAGACGGATGCTCCGCACACTCCTCAGTGCTTCTCACCTGGTGCCTGCCAGCAGCGGTCCCCCTTCCTGGAACGCCTTGTGGTCCCCAGCAAAGCCCTCCTTCACTCCCCGTACTTATTCCCTGGCAGGGAGGGGCCTCCTCTGTACAGCGACAGCCCCTGAGCAGCCTCTATCACTCGTGAGGTCCGTGTCTGTGTCTGTCCATAAATGGTGAGTGTCTGAGGGCACGGCTGGTGTCTGAGTCGTCTCTACCCCAGCCCTGGCACGTAGTAGATGCTCAGTGGTGGTCCTGCTATTTCTCTGTTGCCGATTCTTGTCATTCCTCCTTAGAAAGTGCTTTGGAAAAGAGCTGTCTGCAAGGCCCCTTACAAACACTATCCTGTTTTCTCTTCCTCACACCCACATCAGCTAAGTATTATTATCATCCCCAGTGTTCGGATCAGGAGACAGAGACTCAGAGTGGATTATCACGCAGCTACTCCATGGAGGCAGAGGCTCCACTGCTGGGCTGCCAGGTGGCAAAGCCAGAGGGCTTTCCAACAAAGGCCCCCAGCTCAGGTCTGTGTCTAAGACCCACATTGGCTCTGCTACGGCATCACTGGCAGCTCCTGGATAAATCCTTCCCCTCTCCGGGACTCAGTTTCCTGGTCTGTGAAATGGGGGACGCTGCAGTTGCTGATGTCTAAAGTGGCTCAGCACTGGGATGCAAGGACACAGACGCTGCCAGCCTTTGCTGGAGTCCTGGCATCCCTGGAGTGCCAACCTTCTGAAGACGTTTATTTGTCCCAGCACTAAGCTGCTTCTTGTGACATCACGGTAATCCTGTCTCAGGCAGTGATGTCACCAGCTGGGCGGGTCTGCTGGGGTGAAGAGGGGGCCCCATCTCCCAGCCTGGAATGCCGCCTCCCCTGCCCCCTGCCTCCCACCATGGTGGCATGCATGGTATTCGAAGCTGTGGGAGTCCTCTGGGGTGCAGGGGGCTCCATCAGACCTCTGGGTGGGGCCGTGACTCCCAGGCCAGCCTGCCTGGCTCCCACGTGGGAGGAGTAGGTTGCAGACAGACCTCCCAGGGCCCACTTTGGTGGTCTTGAATTTTGGTTCTCTACTTTCAACTTCTGTTTGACTCAACTGCACAGCTGGAGATAGAGGCGTGGGCGGACAGGGTGTGCATGCATGAACTCACTTCTTCCGAACCTTGTTTTGAGGACAAATGAGTCAGCTTGGCACCCCGGCACGGGGCAGAGAGCACTGGCAAAGCTCTCTACCAGCTGCATTATCTGAGCACGTGTCTCAGCCTCACTGAGCCTCAGTTTCCTCACCTATAACATGGGATGAGGAATATGAAGCCCACCCAGTGCTGCAGAAACTTCTCCAGGTCTTGCCTGTGAAGCCTGGTCCAAGAGAGGGGCTCAGAAGAGGTTTTGCTTCCCCCCTCCCCACCATGACCCAGGGACAGCAGGCACCTGCCTTTCGGGTCCATGCAGCATTACAGGAGGGCACAGGTGGCCCCAAAGAAAAGCTGTAAACCTAACCGGCTGTAATCCCACTAATGGTTTGTCTTCTTTTCATTAGAAGGAGGCCCAGCCTTCTACACAGGGCAAGGAGCAACAGGTCCTTGTGCTCTTTTGGGAAATGGGATGGAGCTCAGAAGGAAAGTCAGGCATTGGTGCCTTATCTTTCCTGGCAAAGCTGGGGCCTCTGGGCCCGATCCCCGCTGGCAGCCAAAGGGTGGCATGAATAATGGAAAGGCTGGTATGCAGTTCCCAGCCACCCAGCCAGTGACAGGAGCTGAGGGGGAAGGACCGCAGAGGACAGGCAGCTTCCGACAGCCTTGGGGGCCTGGACATCCGGGGAGCCTGGGGCTGCGGAGGGGCCTGAGGGACTATGCTGATGCTGCCCAAGAGTCAGGAGTCCCTGTGTCAGTGTCACTTTGAAGCTTAAATCTCAAGTCCCATGCGCTGTGTGTCCTTGAGCAAGTCACTTGACCTCTCTCAGCCCTCCTCTTCTTGCTGTGACATCCTCATCTGGCGGTTGTGGAGGCTTCAGAAGACAGGTTACCGAGTGCCTGGTGCACAGTGGGCGCTTAGTGGTGGCAGCTGTGGAGCGCTGGGGACAAAGGAGCCGCTGAATATGTTGGTTCCTGTCCTGGCCGAGGACTGGCTGTGTGGCGCTGGGCCAGCCTCTTCCCCATTCTGGGGCCACTTACCCTCCTGGAAAACATGGCATCTCTCTGGATCCCCAAGCTTGCAGGACCCCAATTCTAATTCACATGGATGCTGACTGCTGGCTCCATTGCCAGCCCTCTGAAGGGGCAAGCTGGGAACTGAGTTGTGTGCATAGTAGGTGTGCGGGGACCCAGTGGGAGCAGCAAGAAGTGTGGCCTGAGGAGGCAGCGGGCAGGAGCCTGGCCCCGGACCCACCCTGGAGTAGGCCCCAGGCCCAGGGTCAGTATGCGAGGCTGATTCACAGATGAGGAACTCGAGGCTCAGACAAGGTCAAGGACCTGCCCAGGGTCCCCTGCCGGCAAGTGGCAGAGTCTAGCTCCCACGGCCACACCTGTGGCCCACAGCCCCTCGCCTACCAGGATGACTCCATAAGAGGACAGCATCTGACCCCAGGATGGCTTTCAGCGAAATGCAGCCAGGAAGGGGAGTTGTGCTGGGTGAGGTCACCAGGGTGCCGAGGAGCCAGCTATCCAAGGTCAGCAAGAGCTGGACCCTGGGAAAGGACCCCAGGAGGTGACTGCAGGTGGCACATCTGATGGCGTCAGGTTGGGGGGCGCTGGCCAATGCCAATCCCTTCCGATTTAAGGGGGTTTAGTGGTGAGGGCAGGGTTGGGCAGCATGACCCATAGTGGTCATTGGGTGGCAGTCCTGGCCCTGCCCTGCTGATCCAGCAAGGCGGGAGGCAGAGGGCTGACCAGCAAGACCACTCCAGCCTGCTCCTGTGAGTCACCGGCTGGCTCCAGGCACAGGCAAAGGCCTAGGGAGGCCTCTGGCTGGGGTTCCCACGGTGAATGGCGTGGTGAAGGAACATCAGTTCCTTGGTGTTCCTGGTGGGCTTTGGGGAAATCTTTACTTCAGATAACAGAGTGAGTAGGTAGATGGTTAGGAGCCATATGACATTCTAAGCATATCCCTAAAGAATGGTGAGGTCATCGGCCCGATTTCCAGCACCTAAAACCTTTGGCCAGTGGTTCTCCAACCCTGGTGGGCACTGCAGTTGCCTGGAGGTAGGGAGGTGATTGGTAAAAAATGACACTTTCCCGAGACCCCAGACCTGTGGAACCTGAATCTTGGGTCTCTGGAGTGCTTCCCATGCCCCCGGCGTTTGAAGCCCACTGTGTCAGTTACCCTCGAGCATGAACAAAGACTCTCAATATACCGCTCACGTCCACGTCCCTATGTTCCCAGCCTCACACATCCTCACACAGCCTGCACTCTCACCGGGCAGGTGTACACTCATCTGCATGGACTCACATCCACGGGGACGCGCGTGCTCCTGTGCCCACACCAACACTCAGTTCTATACATACACACCCAGGACCGGTGGCACAATTTGCAGGGCCAAGTGCAAAATGAACACATGGAGCTACTATTTAAGAATTGTTAAAAACAGGGCTGGGTGTGGTGGCTCACGCCTGTAATCCCAGCACTTTGGGAGGCTGAGGCGGGTGGATCACAGGTCAGGAGCTTGAGACCAGCCTGGCCAACATGGAGAAACCCCGTCCCTACTAAAAATACAAAAATTAGCTGGGCATGATGGCGGGTGCCTATAATCCCAGCTACTTAGGCGGCTGAGGCAAGAGAATGGCTTGAACTCAGGAGGCAGAAGTTTCAGTGAGCAGAGATGGCACCACTGCACTCCAGCCTGGGGGACAGAGCAAGACTCCA
>NW_016107367.1:3644266-3649105 GCF_001604975.1 Cebus imitator | reverse complement strand
TGACAAAGTGAGACTCCATCTCAAAATAAAATTCTAAAAAAAATTTGAGGCCGGGCGCGGTGGCTCAAGCTTGTAATCCCAGCACTTTGGGAGGCTGAGACGGGCAGATCACCTGAGGTCAGGAGTTCAAGACCAGCCTGGCCGACATGGTAAAACCCTGTCTCTACTAAAAATACAAAAATTAGCTGGGCATGGTAGTGGGTGCCTGTAATCCTAGCTACTCGGGAGGCTGAGGCAGGAGAATCGCTTGAACTCAGGAAGCGGAGGTTGCAGTGAGCCAAGACCGCGCCACTGCACTCCAACCTGGGGGACAGAGTGAGACTCCATCTCAAAAAAAAAAAAAAATCGTTAACAATGTCAAGACTGTGACAGCAGAGCCCCAAGTGACAGCACAGTTGCGTGGCAACAAAACTGGCTTTGCATACAGTCGCTCATACGCTTGTGCACATTCAGCAGCCTCGTGGATAAACGTGCTCCACGGCACAGACACCCACGAATGTACACTCGTGTGCACACACAGTAAAACTTCAACCTATCTTTTTATTGGGATGAGGAAGCGGTTAACAAGCAAAAGCAGAGTCAAGTCATGTGTGTGTTGTTTCAAATCGAGGAAGGCCAGACGGAGCATTAAATGAGTCACTGTCTTGGCTTTCATGAGTAACATTCTAATTGGGTTGTGACTAGTTTGGGGAAACTTTTAAGCTCCCCTCCACCTCAAATCCAAATTAAATCAACAATTATTTAATGCTCCCAATGCCATGAAGCTCCCTGAATAAAATGTGGGCTTTAAAACACAGGTCTCAAGAAAGCACTTCTCTGCCAAATGAATTACAGTGCATGGGACAGCTTTTTCTTCCAAGGAACAAGGAGAGGAGGAAACTCACATTTATGGAGCACCTACTATGAGCCAGCCTTGTGCTCAGGGATGAGCACACATAATCTATGCACCACACACTGAGCATGGCGCCCGGCCTGTGGCAGGTATTTGGTAAACAGTAGCTAATTAATGTATTTCATCTGAACCCAGGGTCCCACTGACTGTAAGATATACATTATTTTCTGGACCACAAAGAAAGAAAAGAACACTGCCATTTAAATCCTGATGCCAGCCAAGACATGCTGGGCAAACATCCTGAGTATCAGAGGTGCCTACACATGAATAGTGCATTTGAGAGTCAATGGAAGCCAGATCATGAGAGGAGGAATTACCTCCCCAGTTCATCGACAGGAAGACTGAGGCTGAGGAGGATAACCTGCCAGGGGACTCTTTGGCTCTGGAGATGATGTCATCAGAGGCTGAGGAGGGCTTTTTCCAGAGTTCTGCCAACACGGGGCACACCAAGTTCCACCCGCTATGCATGGGATTGCTTTGTAGGGGAGGAGACCTGCCTCAGTATCCCAGGAAGTACTGCTGATGTGCCCTGATTTTTGCAGCCTGGGGGTTCAGGGCAGAGGTTTCGGTCTTTGGATCTCCCCACATTTGACCAAAGGCAGGCACAGTTGGGATCATTCTCTTCAAAGCAAGTTTTAGAGATTAGCAGTCATTTTGAGAACCCCAGGCTTGCCCGGAGCCAGTCCTCAGCCCAGTCACGCCCTCAAGCAGTGATTCATTAGGCGAAGAAACTGGCCTTGGAAGGCAATGAGCTCATGAATATGCACAGCGGGTCCTCATAAATTATGCATTCCACACGGAGGCTTCTGGGGAGAGGCTGAGGGCTGAGTCGCTCAGCCCTGCAACAGAAGGCTCACTCACAAGGACTTTTTGTGAACACGTATTCCTGCGCTCCTGCCCTCCCCGTTACAGCGAACTTGTGGGCACCACCCTAGTTCTGATAAAACATCGGACTCTGGGTTTGCAAAGAAACCGGAGATCACTTAGCTGTGACTTTGCTGACGGCCACGCTGGCAGGTCTGGGGGGCTGTCAGGGTCAGAATAGGCCTGCACCTGACTCTTGCTTCAAGCCCGTAGATGTGCAAAGCCGTCTCGTGGAAAAGCCGCTGCCCAGATGAGTGCTTTACACGCCCCTTCAAATTGGAGGGTGCTGAGGTGTAGTGACCTGAGTGTCATGGCACAAACACTGGGCTGGGAGTCAGGGTGGGACCTGGTTCTAGCAGGAATGAGGGGGCTCTGCAGGTGTCTGTGTCCCTAACACAAAATGTCTGGGGCGAACACATCAGGTGGCTCTCAGACCCTCCACTCCCTTCCCCTAGGCCAGGCTGGGCACACAGTGGGCATGCAGCAGTCAGGCTGGGGCTCCAGGTGAGTTCTGTCTGTATGGGCTGCTTCGCTTAAGGCTGCTTCTCCCTGGTGGGGCCTTCCTTCTTGTCCAGCTGTGCTCACCTTCTCTGATGGTTCTCCGGCCGATGACCCACCCCTCGGTCAGCCTGGAGTGCAGCCCCGGGCCAGGAGGTCCCCTTCTCTTAGTTTCTCCTTTGGTAACTGTCAGCGCCTTTCCTGCTATCAACAGCCACATGGGTGAGCACTTCAGACACTTCCTGTCCTTTCGTCCTCCCGACAGCCTGGGGAGGAATCAGGGGCACCATCCGATAGCCCAGGCCTCAGCCAGAGAGGAAAGGGCTTCTCCTGAGCAGCTCCAAGATGGTATTACTGAGTTTGTAATGTGTCCAGCCGAACTCAGTGCCCGTCTCCAGCCTGTGATGTGCAGGCTGAGCTCAGCCTTAACCACCCTCCGCAGCAGCGCAGGGCCTGGGGAAGCACCTGGAAAATGATCTTAGCATTCATGCATCAAAAGCCATGAGGCTAGGCCAGGCAGTGGTTCATGCCCGTAATTCCAGACGTTTGGTAGGCGGAGGTGGGTGGATCACCTGAGGTCAGGAGTTCAAGACCAGCCTGGCCAACATGGTGAAACCCCGTCTCTACTGAAAATACAAAAATTAATCAGGTGTGGTGGTGTGTGCCTGTAATCCCAGCTACTCGGGAGGCTAAGGCAGGAGAATTGCTTGAACTGGGGACATGGAGGTTGCAGTGAGCTGAGATAGCACCACTGCACCCCAGCCCGGGCAACAAGAGCAAGACTCCATCTCAAAAAGAAAAAGAAAAGAAAAAAGAGCTGTGAGACTAGACTTAAATCATTCCATTTGAGAAAAAACAAAAAAACAACAACAAAAAAACTTAACAAATGTGCAACAGAAACAAAACCTCTACAGAAAATTGGCTAAAGGGAGAAAAAGAAAATGAAATCAGCAGCCCCGTCAGCACGTGGCCTTCCTTTCCTCCCTTCTCTTTCTGTGCGAGTTGCCCTATGAAGCCATCGTGAAATGGCCTCTCTGGTTTCCTCCCCCCACCCTTATGTCACAGCATTTCCCACGTGGCTGCATGACCTCCATGATTACCGTGTTAAGGACTGCAGAACACGGAGTGAAAGGTACTGGCTTTCTGCATGGAACCATTCCCTGATGTTGGGATCACTGTGCAGGTGCTTAGAACTCACTGTTCAAGGGAAATGACTTTTAGCCTTTCATGAATTTAATTCTTATGTCACATTCCTAGTAGAGGATCAGCCCGTCCCTCCTCCACGCAGCAAGCCCCCTGCCCCATGCAGAGTTTCCTACTGATTTTCCCTACCTTCGTGGAAGGGCCTTGCAGACAGCCTGGGAGCCTGCTCAACACCCAAACACCAACATCAATCTCAGTCTCATCAAGTAAGCCCCAACTTGAGGCAGAGGTCCCTCAGTGGTCCCACCTTACAGTGGAGCGAACAGTATCTTGCCCAATACCTGCATTCAGCCAGTAAATGCAAAGCTGGGATTTGAACACAGCTCTGTCTCACTCCCGTGACTCCGGTGTGCATTTCGCTCTCTGCTACCCATGGGCCACAGAAACAAGCAAGGCCTGAACCACAGGCAAGCAGGAGAAAGACACAGAATCACAGACAAATGCCAGAAGCCCTCTCAGACCAACCAAACCAACCAAGGCTTGTAAAGCGTTTTCTCTGTGCCAGACGCTGTTCAAAGAGCTTTACAAATGTTATCTCACACGGTCCTCGCTGTACCCTGGGAGGCACTATTTTTACCCCCACCTTACTGATGAGAAAACTGGGGCTCAGGGAAACTGAGTGACTTGGACAGAGTCACACAGCTCGAGAGTGGCAGAATCGGGACTGGACCTCAGGCTGACTCGGGAGCCTATGAGCATCACCTCCTCACTCCTGTTAGCTCCAAGTTTAGCTCAGCTTCATCCTCCTCTGGTTGCTAGCACAGGGCCCCATTAATATTTGTGGAGTGGCTATTTGACAGATATGATATTTGTGGAGACTGCAGAAGAAGGCAGGCTGGCAGAGCGGTGGGCTGGGTGTCAGATACGAACCAGGGTTGCTCACTGGGTGTCTCACTGGGTGTCTCCCTGGGAGATCGCCCCTCCCAGGGAAAGCAAAGTTGCCCAGGACTGAGGCCACATGTGGGAGGCATGCTTACTGAATCTGTGGACGATACCAAGTCTGGGGTGAACAGGTGGTGTGGGAGATTGCAGAACAGGTAATCAAACTGATCTCCCCTGGGCTCTTAGAACTGGGACAAAATGAGTCTGGGCACGGTGGCTCACACCTGCAATCCCAGCACTTTGGGAGGCTGAGGTGGGCGGATCACTTGAGGTCAGGAGTTTAAGACCAGCCTGGCCAACATGGCAAAACCCTGTCTCTACCAAAAATATGAAAGCCGTATATGGTGGCGGGCGCCTATAATCCCAGCTACTCGGGAGGCTGAGGCATGAGAATCTCTTGAAGCTGGGAGGCAGAGGTTGCAGTGAGATCATGCCACTGCACTCTAGGCTGGGTGACAAAGTGAGACTCCATCTCAAAATAAAATTCTAAAAAAAATTTG
>NW_016107367.1:3639856-3643916 GCF_001604975.1 Cebus imitator | reverse complement strand
AAAATAACATGAAATTTGAGAGTGACAAAACCTACCACTTGGATCAGCCGAAGGGTATCCTGACTGGAAACCAACGACAATTAGGGAAGTACGTGGAGGCGGGAGCTGATGTGCCGCGTGGCTGAACAGACGTGGGCACGGACAGGAAAGGGGCTTTGCATAAATTAATTTGCACAGTGAGCCCTGAGCCGGGGAGTGACCTTGACCTTCAGCATCTTCCTCTGTATCACAGGGACAATAATAGCACCTGTGCCACTGGATTGCTTTTAAATCTAGTGGGGTTTTTTTTCATAAACTTTAAAAAATTGAAATGCAACATGCTTACAGAAAACTGCATACATAAGTATACAGCTTGAGGAATAGCCACAGTAAACCTACCTGTATAACCAGCCCCTGATCAAGAAACAGAACTTCACGCCACCAGAAGCCCCTCACACCCTCCTCCAGCCACTAACCCCTGAGGCAAACACTGTCCAGGCTTCTAATACTGGCTTATCTTTTATTTGCTTGTTTTTAATGTTTCTGTAAGTGGAAATGCCAAATGTTGATAAAGATATAAACTGGGTGCAGTGACTCATGCCTGTAATCCCAGAAATTTGGGAAGCCGTGGCAGGAGAATTGCTTGAGCCCAAAAATTCAAAACCAGCCTGGGCAACGTGATGAGACGTCTTCTCTACAAAAAATTTTAAAAAGTAGTCAAGTGGGGTGGCACACACCTGTAGTCCCAGCTACATGGGAGGCTGAGGTGGGAGGTTCTCATAAGCCTGGGACGTTGAGACTGCAGTGAGACAAGTTTGCATCACTGTACCCCAGCCTGGGTGACAGAGTGAAACCCTGTCTAAAAGTAAATTAAAATAAATAAATAAAAAATAAGGATATGGAGCAACTGGAACTCACACGTGTCACTGAGAGAAAAGAGGCTGTTAAAGCCATTCTGGAAAACTGATATAATCTACGGAAGCTGAATAACAGCCCAGGGTATGTGTGTGATGTGGTTTGGCTGTGTCCCCACCCAAACTGCATCTTGAATTCCCATGTGTTGTGAGAGGGACTCAGTGGGAGGTGATTGAATCATGGGGCAGGTATTTCCCATGCTGTTCTCGCGATACTGAATACGTCTCACGAGATCTGACAGTTTTATAAGGAGGAGTCTCCCTGCACATGCTCTCTTGCCTGCTGCCATGCCTGTAAGACGTGACTTGCTCTTTCTTGCCTTCCGCCATGATTGTGAGGCCTCCCCAGCTATATGAAACTGTAAGTCCATTGAACCACTTTCTTTTGTAAGTTGCCCTGTCTCAGGTATGTCTTTATCAGCAGTGTGAACATGGACTAATACAGTGTGTCTGATGTATGTTCACGTATGTATATGGGTGTGTGTGTGTATAAACGTACATACAGCTCCTGCGGATATTCCTGGAACTGTATGCAGTAGACATGAACACGCCTGCTATATGCGCGGATTTACTGAAGGACAACCCTCTTTGCAGCAGCACCCTCAGGTACCTTCACGAGGTATTTGGTACCTTCATGAGGTGGGACACTACTCCTGGTGACAAGGTGGGGAAAGGCTGAATGACAGGCTGAAGCTCACAGGTGGGACCAGCCAGGCCCCACCAGCCCTCACGAGGCTCCCTGCAATTATCTGTAGGAATCACGGAGGAAGCACGAGGAGCAGTTAGACTCATGCCCAACAAACTTGTGATCGTCATGTCATCATCCTCATCACGGCAATGACCTCTCTAGATCCTCAGCCGGCTATGCTGCACAATGCTTTGATTGATTTTACCTTTTCCATCCCTCACCTCTCTGAGCTCAGCACAGTTGTACAATAAACACGAGCATGGATGGTGATGTGGGCTGGCTCTCAGAGCAGCAGGGGGCACCGGGAGGACCCTGATCCAAATCTCCAAACCCACCTTTGCCAGCCAAGGTGGGGGACAGCTCTGCAGGAGCTGGGGCCCACGGGAAACTCATGCCCCAAGAGGTTCCTGACCTGTGCAGCCTTCTCTGGAAGGCAGTCGGGGCTGTGTTGGGGCCACCCTTTGCTTCTTGCTAACACCACCGGGCAGCTGAGAACCTCAGGTGCTTCTGGAGGAGGAGACAGCTGGCTGCAGGCTGAGGAGCCCTGGTACCAGGGAGCGGGGGCAGTGGAGATGCCTGCTAGTCCCAGGCCACCACTTACTTGCTGTGTGACCTTCCTCCTTTTACCGCCCTCTCTGTTTGGCTCACTCTCCCATGAGGACATGGGGCCAGGTGGCTCCAGAGCTGTTCCCCTGCCTCCTTCTGCAGCTCACAGAGGCCTCGCAGCCGCTCTTCACCTGGGTTGTTTTCTGTCCTTCTCTCAGCAGTCCTGCAATTTTACAGATGAAGGAAGCGCAGCTCAGAGAGGCTAACTGATTTGCCCAAGGCCACACAGATAATGGCAGGTGGGGCTGGAATTCACCTGCCCTGTTCGGCCTCCACTCCACTTCCCTGGCCACCCTCCCGGCCAAGGCAGAGCCCTGGGCTGGTCTTCCCCACTGGTCTCCCTGAGTAATGTGCGTTTCTGACAAGCTCTCAGGCTTGGCGGATGCTGCTGGTCTCAAGAGCAGGCTTTCAGCAGCGAGGCTTTATACACTCACAGTGTTGTGACCTGGTGGAGCATGCAGGCTCACGTGTGAACAGATGAAGACCACGGAGCAGCAGGGCAGGCTTCCTGGAGGTGTGGCTACGAGAAGAGGAGGAGGTGGCTGAGATGGAAAGGGGCGTCACGTCCCAAATTCCAGCCCAGGCACAGAAGCCACCGAACCACGGGAGCTTGGTGCAGGATGTGAAACAGTTTCTTGATAGACTTTTGGCATGGCCAGGAGTGGGTCCCAGTCAGCGTACAGGGACACGCAAACCGCTATCCTGCCCATTCCTTGGTCTTCGTTGGGTTTTGTTTCACTATCATAAAATACATAACAAAATTTACTATCTTAACCGTTTTTTGTTTGTTTGTTTGTTTGTTTTGAGACACGGTCTTACTCTACTGCCCATGTTGGAGTGCAGCGGCACAATCGTGGCTCACTGCAGCTTCGACTGCCTGAGCTCAAGCGATCCTCGCACCTCAGCCCCCAGAGTAGCTGGGACCACAGGCAAGCACCATCATGCCCAGCTAATTTCTTTCTTTAATTGGTAGAGATGGGGTGTTCTTACATTGCTCAGGCTGGTGCTGAACTCGTGGACCCAACTGATTCTCCAGTCTTGGCCCCCGGAAGTGCTGGGATTACAGGCATGAGCTACCATGCCCAGCTTATCTTAACCATTTTAAGTGTACAGTTCAGTGGCATTAAGTACATTCACATTGTTGTGCAATCCTCACTAGCTTCCATCTCCAGAACTCATTGCATCTTGCAAAATGGAAACTCTGTGCCCATTAAACAATAACCTCCCTCAACCACACCAGGCCCTGGCAACCATCAATCTGCTTTCTGTCTCTATGCTCTAGGTATATCACGTGAGTGTAATAATAGTGTTTATCCTTTTATTTCTGGTTTATTTCATTTATATATCCTCAAAGTCAAGTTTCATCCATGTTGTAGCATGTGCCAGAATCTTCTTCCTTCTAAGGTTGAAAATATTACATTGTATAGATTTACCACACGATTTTTTGTTTCTTTGTTTTTAGAGACAGAGTCTGGATCTGTCTCCCAGGCTGAAGTGCAGTGATGCAATCTTGGCTCACTGCGACCTCCACCTCCCAGGCTCAAGTGATTCTCATGTCTCAGCCTCCTGAGTAGCTGGGATTATAGGCATGCACCATCATGCCCGGCTAACTTTTGTATTTTTAGTGTGGTTTCCACATGTTGACCAGGCTGCTCTTGAACCCCTGGCCTCAAGTGATTTGCTCACCTTGGCCTCCTGAAGTGCTGGGATTACAGGCACAAGCTGCCGTGGCTGGCCTGGATTGACCACATTTTATTTACTGCTTACCCACTCATCTATCAATGAACACTTAGGCTGTTTCTACCTTTTGTCCATTGTGAATGATGCTGCTATGAAGACAGGTGTGCCAACATCTATCTGAGTCTCTGCTTTC
>NW_016107367.1:3555786-3639662 GCF_001604975.1 Cebus imitator | reverse complement strand
TTTTGAGACAGAGTCTCTCTCTGTTGCCCAGGCTGGAGTGCAGTGGTGGGATCTTGGCTCACTACCACCTCTGCCTCTTGAGTTCAAGTGATTATCCTGCCTCAGCCTCCTGAGTAGCTGGGATTACAGGCGCCTACCACCATGCCAGCTAATTTTTGTATTTTTAGTAGAGACAGGGTTTCACCATATTGGCCAGGCTGGTCTCGAACTCCTAACCTTAGGTGATCTACCCACCTTGGCCTCCGAAAGTGATGGGGTTACAGGTGTGAGCCACCACGTCAAGTCCGGCCTAATTTTTAATTTTTGTAAAGAACTCAGTTGCCATGTTTCCATCACACATAGACCAACTAGCAATTTTAGGGGGGCTTCCCAACAGCAGTTTAAGAAGACCATTGTATTCCAGCATTATTTAATGTCAAATGAACAGCTCCACCACTCTAGTCTTAAAAACCAAGTTTGAACTCTTCACCGTTGAAATTCTCTTGGAAAATGTTAAATGTCCGCCCAAATCAACATCAATAATTTGTTTCACTTGGCAAGGAAAATTGTTTAAAATTTAATGAAGCCAGCAGATTTCCACAATCCCGTGTTGCCAAGCAGCAATCATGCTAATAAATGACCAATGCTTTTCTTGTAAGAAGAATGTTTGCAGGGAGAGAGAGGGTCGGCCGCTAATGGAGAGAGGCTGGCCACCGGGCTTCTATAGGAAGCAAAGTGCAATTCATCATCCTTGAGTGTTAACTTTGAAAATGCAGCGTGTCCACTGGGAGTCACCGTTTTCCGAAGGTCTTCTTGCTGGCCCTGCTGAATCATAGTCCCATAATTCCTCCACCGCATAATATTTTTCCATCGCCATGGTGACTGTGTGAGAAGAAGGCACAGGGAGAAACTTCAGAGTTTACTTCTTACTTCACAGAAGCAAGATTTGACTTCTGCTGAAAAGTGGGCTACACGTTTATGTTCTAAGGAGAAGAGCTGGGCTGCACGAAGCGGAGCTTACTGCAGCTGAGAAGGAGCATGGTCAGCTCTGGTCCTGGTTCCAGCACTTGCTAGTCATTGACTTTGGGCAGGACTCTTTCTTTCCCAGCCTCAGTTCTTTGTAAAACGGGATGGAAAATGGGAATTAGGGTTTTCTGTGGGATCAGTTGAAAAAATGCAAATGCAAGACATTTACAAATTGTGAAACCCTTTTCAAAAAACAAGCAAACAAAAGCCAAATACAAGCCCCCCTTATTTCAGGCCAAGATGCTGTTGCAGGTGGCTTTGTCTTATGTTACCATTGGGTGCTGTCCTCAGGACCTCCCAGCAGTCCCCTCATTCACAGACAAGGAGGCAGGGATTTTGCCGTGACCTTCAAGGAGACAGAGACTTCGCCTTATATTTATTCCGAGCCCCCCACTTTGCTGAGCACACTACTGTACTAAGAGCTGGCCTCAAGAAATCCTTGAATTCAAATTTGGATCCAGCAAATGTTTGTCAAGCTCAGTCTGCATTGGGCTGGGAGCACAGGGGTAAATCGTGTGGAAGGGGCCGAGTCACCCTGATTTGAAGTCACTCCTTTGACTTCCCAGTAGCTTCTCCCAGAGATGGGGCAGGGAGAAGTGCTCCCACACTGAGGGTGCACATTGAATGAAAGATTCATTCCAATTCCAGAAAGTTTTGAAAGCAAAAATTGTGTCTTAGAGCAGAGGAAATCCGGTCATTACAATGCCACGTGCTAAGTGAAATTCTCAAGGGTGTGCTGTTCTTGGATGTGACCCAGAGGAGGGGGGAATTCATTCTTCTTGGTGGAGTGGTGAAGTAGGATCTCTGAGGGTCTCTTGGAGCCGCCGTCTGAGCTGGGGTGGTGACGTCTGTGACAGGAAGGATTGTGGGGTTAACAGAGCTGCCTCGGAAGTATCAGTCACTCCACGTGGCTGGAGTATAGCTAAGGGAGGAGGTAGAGGTAAAGCAGACAGGCCCAGGGCCAGGAGTGGCCGAATCTGTGACAGCACGGGATTAGCTGGGCACAAAGATGGGTGGAGCTTTGACTGTGTGACACATGCACCAGAACAGCTGGGGAAAGAGAAAGAGGAGATGCACTCCAACCATCCCCAGGGATGCTTCTGTGGGCTTTTTCTTTTTCTCAGATGGAGTCTCCCTCTGTCGCCCAGGCTGGAGTGCAGTGGTGCAATCTTGGCTCACTGCAACCTCTGCCTCCCAGGTTCAAGTGATTCTTCTGCCTCAGTCTCCTGAGTAGCTGGGATTACAGGCACCTACCACCATGCCCACCTAATTTTTGTATTTTTAGTAGAGAAGGGGTTTCGCTGCTCGTCTTAAACTGCTGAGCTCAGGTGATCCGCCTTTTGGCCTTCCAAAATGCTGGGATTACAGGCCTGAGCCACCACGCCTGGCCTGCGTGTATATTCTTTTTCTCAGTAGTTTGGGGACCCAGAGTGACCCAAACTAGTCTTGGTTGGTGGTTCTGATGTGGGTTCGAGGTTACCAAGAACTACAGACCCCTCTACCTAGTAGGGAAACCAACTGGAAGGCCCCTGTCTGGTCCTCCTTTCCCAGCCAGCCTCTGAGCTCCTCATTTGCTAGTGACTCTCCTGAGACACAGGAAGGGAGCAGCATAGCCATGTCCTCGATCAAGTCAGCCCACCAGGGGTTTTGCAGCAGATGCTGAGCACTCGGGGAGCTGGGCTGTCAGCACACAGACAGAGAGCACCGTTCCAAGGATCGTTTTCTGCAGTCACAGGACCCCCAACATGGGCACCAGCAGGAGGTGGCCCCTCTGGAAGTGGAAGCACGCAGCCTCTCAGGGCTTGTCCTCAGTAGGCAGTGCTGGCCCCAGCCCTGAGTAACCTTGGCCTCCCCGACAGTGGGCAGGGACACAAGCTCCTCTCCATTTCCAGGGATCCCATTCTCCCCCAGGCCATGGATTTAGAGCAGACAGGTCAGTTTCCATGGTTTATCAATCTGATGTCACTTCTTTCTGAGGCCTGACTAGTTCAGGGCAATGGTCACTGTCAAGTCTCTGCAGTACCTGCCCCATACTTAAGAAATCAGTCACATGGGTTTTAGCCTCAGGATAAATGTCACGATGTCTTCCAGATACACCTGCCTTTAATGCTCAGGTTTTCTCAGGACACCATTTAATGTAGGGACAATTCCTCCGAGGCTACATTCCCACGAGGAGCTGGCTGAGGAGCGGGCAGGAAGCAGTGCCCACAGGCCCTCCTTACCTTGTTCTTGCTCCTCTTTCGTCCTTTCCCTGGGAATAGAAATGGGTTCTGCTGAGCTTGCTCTGGGCTGGTTCACCCCTCCAACCACATTCCCCACCAATCCCTTCTGTCCCCTGCAAGTTCCAGTCACCTGACAGCCCACACATGCCACTCACAAACGTTCCTGCCTCTTTACTTCACTCACTTTGCTTTTCTCTCCTTGTCCACTGGGTTTTGGTGACACGTAACCTTTGTACCATTCCTCCCCATTTCCTCTGAGGTGAAGGAATTCCCTCCTCTGTCCTCCTATGACCACCAGCGCCGTCTTTGTTGTTTGGGCTGCTATAAAATAATGTCATAGATTGGGTGGATGAAACAAGGGATGTTTATTGCTCACAATTCTGGAGGCTGGGAAGTCCAAGATCAAGACTCTGGCATATCTGGTGTCTGGTGAGGGCTCTTTTCCTGATTCACAGATGTATCTTCTTATTGTATCCTCAGATGGTGAAAACCAAAGAGAGACAAGAAGCTCTCGTGTATTTTTTAAAAAAATTTATGCCTATCTATCTATCTATCTATCTATCTTTTTTATTTTGACCTGCATGAAGAGAGATCATGTCTTCTTTTAAGGAAATGAATTCATTCATGTGGCTTCCACTCTTATGATCTAATCACCTCCCAAAGGCTGCACCTCCAGATATCACCAATGGGGGTTAGCATTTCAACATATGAATTTTGGGAGGACACAAATGTTCAGTCCCTGGTATTAGCTCAGTTATTTTACCTCCCTGGGCCTCATTTTCTCCATTTGTAAAACAGGGATGTTACTGTCACCTGACGGAGTAACAAGAATGATTGAGCTATGTAATATGCTGAGCACAGGGCGCTGAACACAGCGGGTACTCAGTAAACAGTCATTTCTTCCCCTTCCTACCCCTTCTTACAGCAGCTTCCACTGACATCATTATCAGTATCTGTCTCACCCACTCCATGCTGAATTTTGCAGGGTCATTGGCTGAGCTGTCTTACCTTTTTATTTATTAAAGCATATTTTTCATCACCCTGAAAAGAGACCCCATACACATTCGCAATTGGCCCTCATCCTCCCTTGCCCTCAGTCTCTGGGCAACCATGAATCTACTTTTTGTCTCTATGCTTTTGCCTGTTCTGAACATTTCCTCTAAATGAAATTATGGTCTCTTGTACGTGGCTTCTTTCACTTAACATAACGTTTTCAAGGTTCATCCATGTTGAAGCGTGTATGAGTACTTCACTCCTTCTATGACTGAATAACAGTTCGTTGCATGGATATACCGCACTTATTTAACCATTCATCAGTTGAGGGACATTTGGATTGTTTCCATTTTTTGGCTATTATAAATAATTCTGCCAGGCTGGGCACCATGGCTCATGCCTAGAATCCTAGCACTTTGGGAGGCTGAGGTGGGTGGGTCACTGGAGCCCGGGAGTTTGAGACCTGCCTGGGCAACATGGTGAAACCCCATCTCCACGAAAGATACAAAAATTAGCCATCCATGTGGTGTGCCTCTGTAGTCCCCGCTACCTGGGAGGCTGAGGTGGGAGGATTGCTTGAGCCTGGGGAATTGAGGCTGCAGTGAGCCAGGATCACGCCACCATACTTAGGCCTGGGTGACAGAGTGAGACCCTGTCTCAAAACTAATGAATAGAAAACAAAGCAAACAAAAAACCAAACCAAACCAAACCTACCTGGTTCCTTTTCACATTTTCTGTTTCTTGGCTATGCCATACCTTTTCATTACTTCACTGAATATTGCTATCACGGCTGCTTTAAAGCTCTTGTCTAATATTTCCAATATCTGCATTATCTTAGGATTGCTATGTGTCGATTGACTTTTTCTGGAGAATGGGTTGCGTTTTCCTGGCTCTTTGTAAGTAGAGTGATTTCGGATGTATTCTGGATGTTGTTCTGTGCTGCGGCCTCTGGATTGTGTCACATTGTTTAATAGAGTGCTGATGATTTTGTTTCAGCAGATAATTAACTTGGTTAGACTCACACTTCAAACTTTATGACACTTGTGGTGGGCGAGGGCTCGGCTCTCAGTTCAGACTGCTTTTCATATACCTCGAAAGCTGTGTGTCTGGGAGTCGGGCAGAGTTTACATGCTAAATTTGGGGTTCCCCTTCTCTGGCTATCTCTTTTCTTGGGTTTCTCCCCATTCTCTAATAACTGTGGTTGTCCAGGGCTTCTCTTGCTTCCTCTGTCCAGAAAACAGACGTTCTACTGGGCGGTGGTCTCCTTGTGCCACCACTGCAAATGGGGCCGCCCTTAAGGCAGGTCTGTGAAAACGAGGAATTCACCCTCTGTGGGTGGACCCCTCTCCCTAGGTCTGGACATTGCTCCAAAACCTGCCTGCTTTTGTTCCCTCCAGGCACTGTTTTTGTCACTTTGTGTAGAATTTGTGCTGTCTGCAGGAGGCTTTTGGGACTTTATTGCTTCATGCCGGAAATGGAGCAAAAGGTGCATGAATCAATATTTACTCTATTTCATATCTACATATAGTATTAATATAATTCTCATATTTTCTGCTATATTTCACAACATTTCATTTGAACAATGCTGGTCTCAGTCCCTGCTAAATTGATTTTATTACCCATTAGTGGGTCACAACCCATGGTTTGACCCATGGTGCTCTAATGCTTGACAGACAAGGAGCAGGTGCTGTGACTGTAAGAGCACCGTGAATGAATAAAATTCAAGAATTTCTCCCTTTTCTGCCCATGGTGTAGAAGGCTTTGCATCTTGAACATCCTGGGTGCAGATTGGTCACAGGCCATCCCCACAGATGGGTTCCTACAGATGGGTGCCTGACTGTTCTCTCCCCCCAGCACCCCTCTGAGGCTCAATGCCCCGAAGCCCAAAGTCCTTCAGGGCTCAGGCCTCTGGGCGAAACAGTGATTTACAGACTTTCACATTTCCCCACACACCCTGCAGCTGCCAACTTTTTGTTTGGTAAATAAAGACATTCAAAAGTAATGTCCATCCACTCTAGCCATCATTTCATAAAAGCAGGGCTACTTTGTCACCCATGTCAGATGAACAATCTCAGAATGAGGCTGAGTTCTAAAATTAAAATACATTTTATTTCGTGACAAACTCCCTCCACGTTTTCCTCACTATTCCATAGACAGGCACTGGGAAGCCTCCCACACAGCGAGGGCCATGGTAGCCCAGGCTGCGAAGACCCCAGGAGGTCCC
This sequence comes from Cebus imitator, assembly GCF_001604975.1. Taxonomy (NCBI): domain Eukaryota; kingdom Metazoa; phylum Chordata; class Mammalia; order Primates; family Cebidae; genus Cebus; species Cebus imitator. The sequence goes on along the minus strand of NW_016107367.1, from coordinate 3,633,218 downwards.
AGAATCTCCCTGTGTCAGGCCCAGGGAGGGGTGGACATTGCCCAGGACCGTGCCGCTGGGAGAGGAAAAGGGTTTTCCAGTTTTTCCCCAGGCAGTTCTCCACCAAAATGCCATCTGACGACAAAGAGGCAGGCACTTGCTCCCGGATCCCCTCTCCGCTCTGCAGAACTCCCAGGCCACGAAGCTCATTTCACTGACTGCAGCTGTCCCCCTGGGGCGCCCCGTCTGCCCTACTTGCCATCACCCAGATGCACAGGATCTTGTGGCAGAAAGCAGGAGCCTGGATGGGAAGAGGAGCAGCCAGGCCGAGGTGGGCGCCGCTCCCCCTCCCCAGCCCTGCCCAGGTCCTGAGAGATCTGGGACCTGAGGCTCATTAGTGCCTGCATAATGGATGCCTCCTTCTCTCTTCTTGGAAATCACCCGCCCATCTTGCTTAATGGCCACAAGGGAAGCGGGACCTCTGTGCTCTGCTCATAAAGTGGCCTCTGCCTCTCCATTTCCCCTTGGAGGAGGGGCAGCAGAGCGGCTCACACAGGGGAGACCTGGCCTCTTGTCTTCTGCTTCACGACGGCCGGGTGAGCATCTTCCCCCACTCCCTCCCTCAGTCTGTCCTACTGAGGGGCTGGGGTACTGGGCTAAGGGTGGGGGGCACTTCTGAACCATCCTTGAGGGTGGGCAGAAAGAGCCTGGGCCAGGAGAAGAACCCTTGGCAGGACTCCAGGGGAGACAGCGAGGGAGGGAGGGTGACAGAGAGCTCCAGGCAAAGAGCAGAGGGCCTGGGGATGAGAAGGGGTTCTAGGCATGGGGAAGTTTCCCGGGCTCTAAAATGACTCTGGTCGCAGCACAGGGTAGCCTTGTGACCTCCACCCTAACCCATATCCGCGCTCCTCACCACATTGTTCTTAGGCGGCTCTGGGGCCTGGCGGGGGCCAGAGTCAGCTGGAATACCCTGGTTTGGCCATGGTGATTGTTAAAAGATGCAAATGCTTCTGTAATGCCCAGTATTTCTGTCATGTTGCTCTGTTCTCAATGCCCCCTGAGTGTACCTTTTTCCTTCTCCCACGCCCCTCCCCTGGCACTGTTCAGACCTCCCCATATCCACCCACTCAAGAGTTCGTGCTTGGGACGTCAGAGGCCCTCCAAGCCCCTGCTCTAGCCCTGGCCGCACAGGATACTGCGTATCTTCTATAGCTCCATGGGGATAGGCTGGGTGCTCAGCGGCATGGCTGAGTGACTGCTTGCATCCTTGGGCAGATGCCCTGCCTGCTGATGAGGGCCACGCTTATGGTGCCCTACAGTTCTAGGGCTAAGGGGCCATCTTCCTGTGTCCGTGTGAAGTCTTGGGTAGGGGAGAAGCTGAAGGAAGGGAGGGCAGAAGGAGGAGTGCCTTGCCAGCATCCTCTTGAATGAGAACAAAAGTTGAGAGTGGAAATTTTAATTGCAAAACCTACTGACAGCTTGACTTTAAGGAAAAGATGAGCTAAATTTAACCTAGCCAGTTAAAGAGCCAAAAATGCAATTTACTAATTAGCTTAAAATGGAAAGTAGTCCAGTGATCAAAAAAAATTTTTCTGGTTAAAAAAAAAAAAAAAAAAAAAAAAAAAGAGTTTATTCCTCTTTTCATACTGACATGCGTTTGAATACTGTTATGTAATTAGGAATGCAGTTTGCTGGCGCACTGCCCAGGACACGGAGGCAGAGCCTCACAGGCTTCTTGAAAAGCTATGAGAGCCCTGAAATAGGCATGAGCCCATGTCTTCACGTCAAATCTGTTTCCTAATTACAGAGCATCCAGGAGGGATCCGATCTCTGTTCTCAGGCAGTGCAGAGCTCAGTGGGTGAACGAGGCAAGGCCACAGAGGACTGTCACAGACCTGGACAAGTACTAGGCACTAAGTGTTCAGAGGAGGGAGACAGGGCAGAAGGCAGGGAGGGAAGGGCAGGCTCCCAGAACGGTGGCATTTGAGATGAACTTGAGAGGTGGTGACTGGGGAACTGTGGAGCCACAGAAAGGGACAGTCAAGATGTGAAATGAGAAAGTGAGGCAGACCCAGAGTACGGCAAATGGTCCACTTCACAGGCAAGTAGGCTGAGGCACAGGCGGACATGACAGATCCCACGCTAGCAAGGTTGGCCTGGCACCATTGCAGTGGGCCCTTGGGCAGGGTTTACTCTTCATGCCAGGCAGCAGGGAGCCCAGGGGCTTTTGATCTGGAGAGTGATTATGTTAGAGTTGCATTTTAGCAGACTGACCTGGCCACCGTGTGAAGATACGTTTTCATGACTGTGGTATGTACTTTACTTCACATGATTGTTGTGCCAATTTGAAAGGCGTGCCTAAGACATGCATATAACTTATTAGCCTCTTCTCTCCTTTGTGTAAGGGCAGTATGGGGATAGCAATTCAAGGTCATTTCAAGAACCTTGAATAAAACATTTTGTAGATTCATCCAGAACATTATAAGAACATTAATAGTTTTGACACAAAAAATAATATTCAGGGAAAGGAGAGTTTTCCCATCACAACTTCATGATACAGTTGGTATTTATATTATTCCAACTAAAACATGATTTTTCTGAACTATGGCTATCTTTTAAAAATATTTTCCTGCTGCTTTCAAATGGTACAATAAAATGTCCTACAAGCAAAAATAAAATCTTAGCAGGTAACACAGCCATTCTCTTATTAAATATATTGGAGAGATTCTCCTCAGAGCGCTTACAGATGAAGCTGAAAGAAGCAATTATATTTGTTATAAATGGAAGAACTATAAAAACCTGTGATATTGTCCAGGTGTGGTGGCTTATGCCTGTAATCCCAGTACTTTGAGAGGCCAAGACAGGTGGATCACCTGAGGTCAGAAGCTAGAGACCAGCCTAGCCAATATGATGAAATCCCATCTCTACTAAAAATACAAAAAATTAGCTGGGCGTGGTGGTGGGCACCTGTAACCCCAGCTACTTGGGAGACTGAGGCAGAAGAATCATTTGAACCTGGGAGGTGGAGGTTGCAGGTAAGCTGAGATCTCACTACTGCACTCCAGCCTGGGTGACAGAGCGAGACTCCATCTCAAACAAACAAAAACTTGTGAAATTAATGAGTGCAGAATCCCTATGATGTGCAGCTGAACATTTTACTAACATGTTTATTGGATATAGCTAGACACTACAGGACGTCAGTAAAAGTACACAAAATAATGTAATTAAGGGCCACATCTCAGTATACAGTATATAAGTGAATTCTAATTTGTCGTCATGAGTAATATTGGCCATAAGTGAATTCCCCTCTTCTCAACTGGCAATAACGTGTTGCCCGCAAGTTTGTTTTTCGGCTACCTTTCCTGCAGCCACATCCTCTTCTCCCCAGAGTGGCCAATATGAGAAGACATAGATTACATATTCCTATATTGTGCAGGAATTTCTCCTGATGGATTTATCATAGGAACTCTTTAAATCATGAGCTTCAGCCACTGTTGTCCCAAGACCTTGCATTGGTTTCAGATATAGAATTGACAGTTCTTCAGAAAATCAGCTACCATGCAAAATAAAGTAAAGGACACACAGAGCTTTAGCCTCCTTGAAGTTTTTCTTATTGAAAGGAAAGATCCTTTCTGAGCAGGAATTGAGATTTCCTTTTCAGCTGTCCCTGCAGCCAACCCACAGACTCACAGCAAATGTTTGTAGAATGAATGAATGAATGAATGAATGAAGAACAAATAAATAAACGGAAGCTCAAGAAGTTAGATTAAAATGTACATGATTTTAAACTTAATTTAAATGTATCAGTTACACACTGCATGTACTTTAAAAAATCAAATAGTTCTATAGGGCTTAAGGCAAAGAAGTTGCAGTTCCCTTTCCTCATTTCCCACGCCATCCCTAACATTCTTCCCACCTCCCAGAAGCCGTTGCCACTTCCTTGCCTTTTGGTATGCCTTTACCTCTCTTTTTGTTTTTTTGAGAGGAGTCTCACTCTGTTGCCCAGGCTGGAGTGCAGTGGCGCAATTCTGGCTCACTGCAACCTCTGCCTCCCGGGTTCAAGTGATTTTCCTGCCTCAGCCTCTTGAGTAGCTGGGATTACAGGCACCTGCCACCACGCCCAGCTAATTTTTGTATTTTTAGTAGAGATGGGGTTTCACCGTGTTGGCCAGGCTGGTCTCAAACTCCTGACCTCAAGAAATCAGCCCACCTTGCCCTCCCAAAGTGTTGGGATTACAGGTGTTAGCCATCACACCTGGCCACCTTTACCTTTTTGAAATAACATGCATATACTGCTACTTGCTGATTGTTCAAGTCAAAACATTTTTCTGGGGGGTTTGTTTTGTTTTGTTTTGTTTTGAAACAGGGTCATGCTCTGTTGCCCAGATTGAGGCTTACTGAAGCCTCAACCCTGCCGTGGCTCAAGCAATCCTCTCCCTTCAGCCTCCTGAGCAGCTGAGACTATAGGCACACACCACCATGTTTGGCTAATTTTTGCCCTATTATTAATTTTTGTAGAGACAGGGTCTCACTATGTTGCCCAGGCTGGTCTCAAACTCCTAGGCTCAACTGCCTCAGCCTTCTAAAGTGTTGCGATTGCAGGCATGAGCCACCAATTTGAAAGGCACCAATTTGAAAAGGTCTGGGTCAGGCATTTTTTAATTTGTTAATGTCCCTCCAGGAAGATGAAGATTTAGTTCTCACTCACATCGCTCACTCTCACATGTGGATAGATACCCTTCCTCTTCCTGATATAGTCATGTCAGAATTTTTAAATTTGGCCAGTGTGTGCTTATATTACTATGACTATGAAACACTACTCAAAGTTAAGCCATATTGTATGATTGAATTTCCTTTCTTATACAATTTTTTGTTTTTCCTGGAGTAAATAAGTGTCTTCTATATCCTGTGTATCATTCACTAAGTCATCCCCAACTATTCTGCTTTCTATGCAAATCTCTTTCTGACAGCTTCTGATTTCATCTTCTTGGTGGCATTTCTCCAGAGCCTCTTTTCTCCCTCTGCAGTCTGGACTGGCTGTCTGTTGGCATGATTGTTACTGTCCATCTACTTCCTGGGGATTCCTTTCACTTCTCTCCTGTGTTGATTCCTTGTTTTTTGAATCCCATGTCATCTTTCTTGGCGCCTCCCTCATTCTGGTGGAGCACATCCTGCAGCACTTTTCTGAGAAAGGAGGCACAGAAGAGCTAAGTTTTTGAGATCTTGTGTGACTAGAAATGTCTTTATTCCACTTGCACACATGATTTCATGGTGTGTCTGGGTCTTTAGTTATTTTAACAGGTTAAAATAATTTTTCTCTCAAAAATGTATTTTTTGCATTTATCTGTTGTCTTCTAGCTCATATTATTACTGTTTAGAAATCTAATGTTATTTTAATTCTTAATTCTTTGTCTGAAATGACTGTTGTTTCTCTCTGGAAGCTTTTTGAATGTTTTTGTATTCCCAATGTTCTAAAACATTTGGTGCCTATAACATCTGGTGGATATAATATTTGGCGGGTATAAATAACATTTGGTCATGGCATTTTCTTTTTCCTCCATTGTGCTGGGCACTCAGTAGCCTCTTTCAATCTAGAAATTCATGTTTCTTTGCTTTGGAAAATTTTCCTGAATTATTTATTTGATGATTTCCCTTCCTATTTTCTTCATTTTCTCTTCCTGAAACCTGTTATTCAGATGCTGAACTTCCCAATATGCTATCCCATTTTCTTCCTCTTATATTCTATGTAGCTTTGTCTTTTTTATTCTGTTTTTTTCGGGGAGATTTATTCAACTCTGTCAGTATTTCTGTGAGGATTTTATTTCTATGGCCATATTTTTAATTTTCAAAGACTTTTTAATCATCTAATTTTATAAATAGCTTTCTTCTCTTGTTTTTTTGGATGCAGTAAGTTTGACCTCTGAGGATATAAATAAAGTTTTATTTCCTCCTGCTCTCTGTGTTGTCTGTTTCCTCATACCCCCTCACTCTGTCTTTTTTGTTACTTTTATATTTTCTTAAACATTCAGATTCTTGGCTCTCCAGTCAAATCTTAAAGGGGGACATTCAAACACTACCTGCAAGCCCTGAGTTTACAGATGAGACTTGTCAACAGGTGAACTTCACTCTGTTTCCCAACCTGCCCAACCTCTAGGTCTTTCCACAAGACTTTGTCATATTCCCTAAAGCAGGTCCTTACACACTCTTGCCTGGACAGCAGACCCCTGGCTTCCAATATTCTGGGAGCTGAGGGTGGGAAAAGGCTGGGACAAGGTCTCATCTTTCAGCATCAGGCTATCATTTCTTTGCCATCTTTAGGATGCTGCCCATCCCCTCGGGCATCCCTTTGTGCAGAGAACCCCTTGGTTCACCTGTTTCACAGATTGAACCTCCAATCTTCTGCAGGGAGAGAAAGGAGACTGGGGAGGAATCTATCTGCTTCTGTCTAAGTCACCTGGAGCTGCCATAGCAAAATACCACAGACTGGGTGGCTCAAACAACAAAAATGTATTCCTCACTATTCTGGAGGCTTGAAGTCTAGTCAGGGTACCAGCATGGTTGGATCCTAGTGAGGGCTGTCTTCCTGGCTTACAGACTGCCACCTTCTTGCTGTGTCCTCACATGGCAGAGAGAAATAAGAGCTATATCTCTCTCTCCCTTTTCATAAGGTCACCAATTCTATCAGATCAGGGCCTCACCCTTAAGCCCTCATTTGACCGTAATTACTTCTTAAAGGCCCCATCTCTAAATACAGTCACTTTGGGGGGGTTTTCAGTGTATAATTTTGGAGGGGAGCACAGTTCAGTCCATAGCAGTTTCTTAAGCAGACCTTCTTGTGTCCCCACTGCAAGAGGTACCTGGTCCTGCCCATTCCTAAGCCTTTGAGGGTTCTCTGTGGGGGAAGTAGGTTGTTCCTTGGCTGCCCACCCTTGCTGGCTTTGAGTTCAGCTTGTCTGGAGCAGATGAGACTGTACCTCCCCTTTTCCTATTTTCCAGTTTGAAGTTGTATAGAGGTTGTTTGTCTTCCATCCTCTCTATCCTGTGGGTATGAGGAGTTTCAGTAGAACGTGGAGACAAACTCAATACTCCAGCTACCGCCTTTCCCTGCAAAGGCACTGATAGCGCTGCCTGTCAACAGGATGCTTATGTTGACAACAAGTGGTCGCGTGCCGCATCATGACAAGTGTGTCAGTGATGGACTGCACGTCTGATGGTGGTTCCATAAGGTTACGACACTGTATTTTTAGTATACCTTTTCTCTGCTTAGATGCTGGCATTCACAAATCCTTGCCATTGTATTACAGTTACCTGCGATATTCACTACAGTAACCTGTCGTGCAGGTTGCAGCCTGGAAGCAATGGGCTGTACCACGTAGCCCAAGTGCGTAGTGGGCTGTACCACGTAGCCTAAGTGTGTAGTGGGCTGTACCATCTGGGCTTATGTAAGTGCACTCTACAATGCTCGCATCTAACATCAAAGTTCTTAGAACGTATCCCATCGTTAAGCAACATCTGACTGTGTGTGTTGAATGAGTGATTGAAGCCTCACATTTCCTATGGTATTTCATCCACCTCATCCTTTAACCTTCCTCTCCCAGCTGATGAAGCATCTCTCCTTCTTTTTAAGGCCACCTGCCCCCGCCCCCATATACTGCTTGGGTCCAGCTCAGTCCTCTGCACGGATGCCTGTTGCACTGGCCACCTCCCTTCTGCTTGACTAGTCCCCAGCTTACTTTCCTCTGATCCTTTCCTCCTTCCATCAAGCGTGCTTGGCTCTTCCCCTCCTGACACCACCCGCTCAGGTGGGTTTCCCAGTGCCTTTCTCCTCCCCAGCCACCTGTGGCCTGGCCAGCTCTGGCCCTTAGGCCCTGCCACTGCTTACTGGTGGTGCCCCCCGTGCTGCATGCCATCCTCACTGCCAAGGCCATGCCTTCCCCCTGCACTCACTTCTCTTCCCGATCCCCAGACCACCCACCACTCCTGCCCTCCGGACTCCAGATCCTCCCTTGGCTTCTTTTGCATCAGCGGTGTGGTCTGGTGGGCCAGCTCCCCACCTCATGGCTGGGAGGATGGCTGCCAGCCCAACCCAGGCTCACACCACCTCACCTGGAACATTCCAGCAATGTGTCTTCATGCCTCGTGTCCCCTGGCCCAGGTGTGTGCACTTCCCATCCATCTTCCTGAAGCACAGCCCTAACTGTGTGGCTTCCAACAAGCTCCTATTGCCCATAGTCCAAGCCCAGCCCATTAGTGTGGGGTCCCAGGCTCGCTGCAGTGGGGCTGGGTGCCTTCAGTCTGAGCTCCCTGTCCCCTCTTGGATGTTAACAGAGCTGGATGTCTTGTCCGTTCCCGGGTATACTGAGTATGCACTTCTAGCCTCTTTCCTGCCTCCTCTCCACACCTCTCCGCTCCCAGGCCCATTAAGGCTGGAGCTATGCCCCCCACCTTTTGACTTCTGGACTCCTCCATCCGCCCCAGCCCCTGGGGGTGTGGTAATCCCCATGTGTCTATCTGTCCCAACACCAAGCAGCAAACACTTTCCAAATATGCCTTGCGGGGCAAGCACAGATGAACCCACAGCACGAGGCCCATGGACCCGCCCTATCGTAGGGTACCATTATTCCTACCTGTCTCCAGCCAGGGTGTCTGCTTGCATGCTTGGGTAGAATCAGCCCTTCCCCCTCCTTCCTTCTCCCACCCCTCCACCCCCACCAGCTCTCTCTTATTCTGTCTTCTGTTGAAGAGGTGGCTGCTCAAAGCAGAAACGTGAGGGTTTGGGCCTGACAGGACTGGATTTAAATCCCAGCTCTACCATTTACCAACACTGTGAGCCCGAGCCAGGCCCCTGTGCCTCTGGCCTGACGGAGTTTCCTTACATGCCAGGTGGAGGCAGTGCCAGCTAGGCGTGCAGCTGGGACTGGAGCTGGCGCCTTATGGTGACTGAGCCTGCGTGAGTGTGACCTGCAGCGGGTTTTCTCCCCTCTGGGCTGTGAGGCACTCGGGCGTGGGATGGTGCATTATTTCCTGTTGCGTCTCCTGTTCCTGGCACAGCAGTGGCATCAGTGTGGGAAAATGTGTGGGCCCAGGGTCAGCTCTCAGCAACAGGTGACCAAGCCTGGGCGGGGAGGGGAGCAACTTCTTATGGAGCTGACTTCCAGAAAGACACTGAGGACCTTTGCCCAACTCTCCGGTGTAGCTGGAGTCCCGGGACCATGGCAAAAATATGAGCAAGAGCTCCCGAACTCTCCGTTAATTAGGAACAGGTGCAGCATCTCTAGAACAGCAGGGTGGAAAAGCCTGTGACGGAGCTGATGGCAGGGGCCAAGCGAGCCCCAGTAATGCGACTTTCCTTGGACTTTCCTGCTACAAATCCAGATTTCTGGAAACTTCTCTTTATTTCTTGCAACTTTGATATTGTGAGGCAGCTTATGATAGCATTTGAAGCATAACCTGTATCAATGTAGATAATCTTCTTTCAATTCACCCTGTGGAAAGATTCTAAATCTTTCTTTATTAACTAGGATGACCATACAATTTATCATCCAAACCAGAATACAGAGTCTAGGGGTACTTTTTTTTTTTTTTTTTGAGACAGAGTCTTGCTCTGTCACCCAGGCTGGACTGCAGTGGTGCAATCTCAGCTCACTGCAAACTCCACCTCCTGGGTTTAAGAGATTTTCCTGCCTCAGCCTCCCAAGTAGCTGGGACTGCAGGTGTGCACCACCACACCGGCTAATTTTTGTATTTTTAGTAGAGACGGGGTTTCACCACGTTGACCAGGATGTCTAGATCTCCTGACCTCATGATTCACCCGCCTCGGCCTCCTAAAGTTCTGGGATTACAGGCATGAACTACTGCACCCAGCCCCACCCAAAGGAGAGCTATTAATGAGCACCCAGGACAAAGGCCTAAACCTGGCTGTCCCAGGCCCACTGGGATCAGTAGTTGCTCTAATATTAGCTTATTTACTCTGTGGTTAGTCGGTAGCATGCCAGGAACTGCCATAAAACCTTACAGGCAACATGATGGGGTGAACGAACAAAATGCCCTGCCAATCCCATCCACTGGCAGAGATGCTGCAGCTGGAAATTCATTTGCAATCTACTCTGGTGCCTGCACTTTGTATGAATTAGAGAAAATTATAACATCAAGTTTCCTAAATGGAAGGACTTTTTCTTGTCTTTTTTTTTTTTTTTTTTTTGAGACAGGATCTTGCTCTGTCGCCCAGGCTGGAGTACAGTGGCATGATCACGGCTCACTGTAACCTTGACCTCTCGGGCTCAATCTTCCCACCTTTCAGCTTCCTGAGTAGCTGGGACTACAGGGACATCCCACCATGCTTGGCTAATTTTTGTATTTTTTTGTAGCGACAGGGTTTCCCACGTTGCCCAGGCTGGTCTCAAGGGATCCACCCACCGTGGCCTCCCAAAGTGCTGGAATAACAGGTGTCAACCACTGTGCCTGGCCTGAAAGGAATTTTTTTTTGAGACAGAGTCTTGCTCTGTCACCCAGGCTTGAGTGCAGTGTTGCGATCTCGGCTCACTGCAACCTCTGCCTCCTGGGTTCAAGCAATTCTCCTGAGTCAGCCTCCCAAGTAGCTGGGATTACTGGCGCCCATCACCACAACCGGTTAATTTTTTTGTATTTTTAGTAGAGATGGGGTTTCACCATGTTGGCCAGGCTGGTCTCAAACTCCTGACCTTGTGATCCACCCGCCTTGGCCTCCCAAAGTGCTGGGATTATAGGCGTGAGCCACCGCACCCAGCCCAAGGACATTTTAAATAGAATAAATCAAGCAAGTATTTCTTTTAATTTTCGACTTCAGATACTTGAAAATACGTAAACTCTTTTGATGGAGTCAAATCATTAGGAACACTTTTGGTAAATAGCCTACTGGGTTTCTTAGGTAATAGAGTTGTCATACCCATTTGGACTATTAAATTATCTGCAGAAGGCTCTGAAGTTCATGATTCTGCGGTGTTGACATTTTGCAATAGGATAATGAAGCTGGAGAGGCCCTTGATAAGGCTGTCTTTATCACATAGTACTGTTTCTCGGCCAGTGCCTCTCCCCCATCCCAGCCCATCCAGGCCCCATGATACACGGGAAGACCCAGAGCTGGGTTCACCAGGCTAATGCTGTCTCGCCTTTGTAAGATAAGCTGCAGATCTGCATCCCTATGTGAGGCTCCCAGCCAGCGGCATGGCGAGGGAGCTCACAGGCTGAGTGGAAAGACATTTCCAACAGCAGGAATCTCACAAGCAAAGCCTCAAGGGCAGACAATTGTGGGTGTTTGGGAAATGAGAAGCAGAGAGGATTGATAGGGGCCAAAGGCATATGAACCAGAGGAACTAGGGGAGCCATGAAGGACCCTGAAAGCCAGTCTGTGTGGTTAGGACTTCACTCTGCAGGCTCCCTTTTCTCTTTTTTTTTTTTTTTCCAGATGAAGTTTTACTCTTGTTGCCCAGGCTGCGGTGCAATGGTGCGATCTCGGCTCACTGCAACCTCTGCCTCCTAGATTCAAGCAATTCTCCTGCATCAGTCTCCCGAGTAGCTGGGATTACAGGTACATGCCACCGCATGTGGCTAATTTTGTATTTTTAGTAGACATGAGGTTTCGCCATGTTGGCCAGGCTGGTCTCGAACTCCTGACCTCAGGTGATCACCAGCTTCCGCCTCACAAAGTGCTGGGATTACAGGCATGAGCCACCATGCCCAGCCTCCTTTTTCTCTAACAAAGAGAGTAATCTTAACACTGGAAGGGATAGAAGAAACATCCCTGGGGAGAAATTGCCAAGAGCCTAAGATGGCAATAGACTGTTCAGTTACCATGAATACATTCTCCAGGCCTCAGCAAGCCACCTTGAATTTTGCCAGATGGGAGTTGCAGAAAACTGGGAAGGGAAAAAAGGTCATAATTTTCCAAAAAGCAGAAAAAGTTGGATTCTGGAAAATGCAGATGATACATTTGCTGTTAATATTGGTTCTGAGCAAAAATTTTCACAGCTCTTTGAAGAGCTAGTGTGTAAACACTTGGAAGGAAAAGTGGTGCCTAACAGCCAAACCAACCTCGTTCCCTCTTTTCCTGTGTTACCAGACTGGATTTACAAAGCAATGGAGAGGCTTCTTCATAAAATCCTGTGGACAATGAAGAAGAAAGTAGGCTAGGTGAATGAATGGTTGGGGTGATTTCATTTTTAGTTGAACAGGCATTTCCAAAGCTCTGAGAAACAGATCAATAGAGACGTGGCTGGGAGGCATCCAGTGCCATACACAGGACTCTGCGCCCCTCCTGTGCCGCTAACCTGATTATCAATTATAAGAACAAAGGAGACATTGAAGGGTGCACGATGGCACATTCACTGCTATCAAAATGCCAGATTTAAGAGTTTAAAAGATTTTGGTTGGCTAAAATGATGGATAGAAGCCAATAAAATGGCATTTAACAAGAGTAAAGATAAATCTTGTCACTGAAGTTTTTTAAAAAAATCAATTAGCTCAGTACAGGATGGAGAAGATCCAACAGCAGTTCATTTTTAAAAGGCTGATAGGTTTATAATTGACCGGAAGTTCAACCTGGAGCCTACAGTCTACATCCTGGCTGCTCAAAAAAAAAAAAAAATCAATACAAGGTTTAGTTGCATCAATAGAATCATAATATTCAAGATACTAAAGGGAAATGCCACCCGGGTCAGTCCTCTGAGGTAACTGTATGCAGTTCTGGGTACCTGAATTTCAGGATTCAGGATAAAAGGATCTGGTTGGGTGGGATGGACATCTCTCCAGACAAGGAGTCTAGAAACAATGTCACATGGTGGACAGGGAGGAAACGGAGAATGTCGCCCTGGAGAAGATGTGCGTTCTCCTGTTCTCTTCCAGGCATTTGAAAGCCTATCATGTATAATAGGCCACCACTTTTGTCCAGAGTTTATTCGTTCACTCAGCATTTACTCACTGCCAACTACATTCAAACTTGTGTCAAGCATGATGGGCATTAGGGGTATATGATTTCCCAGGAGAGACAGACTTGTACACAAGTTCCCACAAGGCAAAGCAGATTGGCACAAGCGCAGATGTGCTCATGACTGCGAAGACCCTGCTGACAGGGCAGCTCCTACCCTGGCGGGCAGGGGAGGTGGGCACTCAGACCTAGGGCACAGCACTGGCCAGGGTTCAAAGCCTTCAAGTGCACAGCACGTCTGAGAGTTGTGAAGAGGAGTTTTTAGAAAGCACGGTGGGGCAGGGGTGTGTTGAATGCCAAAGACGGCATTTGCAGCAGGAACGCAGACAGACTTGAAGTCCATGCCAAGATGTTTGCACTTAATATGGTAGGCAGCAGAGAACGAGAGGACATCAGTTAGTGCCTCTTTGGGTAAGTTAACCCTGGAGTAATGAAGCCGGACTGGGTAAACCAGGACATAGGCTACTGTTGCAATGTTCCAGAGGAGATAGGAGCCAGAAGCAGGAGACAGGGAGATGAAATTGACCAGACAAAAGTAGGATTGGTGAAGAATGCTTTGGCAAGGGCAATTTGGGATAAAAATAAACAACAATCTTTTTAATAATTGGAGTGCTTCAGATCTGAAAGGGGCAGAGTGACCATTTGTCTGGGATGTTATAGAAAGGACAGCTGCATCAGCAAGCGGGTTGGAGGCCACAGAGTTGAATGTTCCCTTACAGTTGTGAGAATCAGTGATTTCCTCTCACTTTGTGGAGTAATGATTTTATCATGAGAAGCTATATTTTATATTTTAATATCAGTAGTGAATGGTGCTGCATCTGTGGAATAGCTAATTCTTGACTCTGAGATTCTTTTCTGAGATTCCCTTTTTTTTTTTTTTTTTTTGAGACAGAGTCTTGCTCTTTCGCCCAGGCTGGAATGCAGTGGTGTGATCTCGGCTCACTGCAAACTCCGCCTCCCAGGTTCAAGGGATTCTCCTGCCTCAGCCTCCCAAGTAGGTGGGATTACAGGCACCTGCCACCATGCCCGTCTAATATTTGTATTTTTAGTAGAGATGGGGTTTCACCATGTTGGCCAAGCTGGTCTCATACTTCTGACCTCAGGTGATGCCCCTGCCTCATCCTCCCAAAGTGTTGAGATTACATGCGTGAGCCACCGCACCCGGCTTGTCTCTGAGATTTCTATACTAACTGTATTGATCTGCTCGGACTCCCTTAAGAATGTGCTACAGACTGGAGGACTGAAGCAGCAGAAATTTATTTTCTCATGATTCTGGAGGCTAGAACCAAGAGTGGGCAGGGCTGGATTTTTCTGTGACCCCTCTCCTTGGCTCACTGGTGGCTGCCTTCTCCCTGTGTTTTCACTGTATCTTCCCTCTGCTTGCAGCTCTGTCCAAATTTCCCCTTCTTAGAAGGACACCAGTCCTACTGGATTCCGCTCCAGCCTAATGCCCTCATTTTAACTTGATTACTTCTGTAAAGGCCCCGTCTTCAAGTAAGGAAACATCCTGAGGTCCTGGGGGTTAGGACTTCAACAGATGAATTTTGTGGAAGACACAGTTCAACCTATGATACGAACTGAAGGTCAACTTTCTCTACTCTTAGAGTAAAATCAGAAGCCCCCAACAGGATCTCCAACGCCCTATGCAAGCAGACCTCCTCATCTCCTGCCACAGCCTGCCTGACATGGCCGCCCCTTGCTCTGCCATGGCTGTTCTGGTAGCATCTTTTCCTCTTCAGTCCAGTTCAGACTCTCAGGAATAATCTGAAATCCTTCCTCCTAGCTTTGTTCCTTAGTGCTTATAATTTGTATTTATACATCTATCTGTATGATTATTGTATGTCTGAATGTCTCTTAGACTGTGACTATGACCTACAACAAGAAATGCCTTGTATTATATATCACAACTCAGCACATGTAGATACATTTTAAGTAAAGACCAATGTTTCCAGTACAAATACTCATTCTTGCTATGCCCAATGCACTCTGATATTCTGTATTCCATTTCATGCTAAAAACTGTGTTAGAACATACACAGCAGCCAGGCATGGTGGTGTGCGTCTGTAGTTTCAGCTGCTTGGGAGGCTGAGGAGGGAGGATCGTTTGAGCCCAGGAGTTGGAGGTTGTAGTGTGCCCTGATTGCACTTGTGAATAGTCACTGCACTCCACCCTGGGCAACATATGTTGCACCCTGGGCAACATACCTCCCTAATGTGTGTGTGTGCGCATGCGCGTGTGTGTACACACGTTACCATTGTAACCACTTTTAAGTGCACAATTATAAAGCATGAGCATATTCACATTGTTTTGCTACCAACACCACCATTCATCTGCAGAACTTTTTCATCATTCCAAACTGAAACTCCACACCCATTAAGCACTTGCCTCCTATTCCTCCCTCCCCGTAGCCCCTGGCAGCCATCATTCCACTTTCTGTCTCTATGACTTTGGCAACTCTAGGCACTTCATGTAAGTGGAGTCGTAGACTATTTGTGCTTTTGGGGACTGGCTTATTTCACACCAGATAGTGTCTCGCAGGGTCATTTATGTAGTAGCATGTGTCAGAATCCCCTTCCTTTTTAGGATGAAATAAGATTCCACCGTACGGATGGACCAATTTTGTTTAACCACTCATCCATCAGTAGATACTCAGGTTGCTCCCGCCTTTTGGCTATTGTGAATAATGCTGCTATGAACGTGGGTGTACAAATATCTGACCAAGTCCCTGCCTTCAACTCTTTTAAGTACCCAGAAGTGGAATTTTCTATTGCTTTCTTTCTTTTTCATTTTTGCCTTTTTTGTTCTTTGAGACAGCATCTCCCTCTGTTATTTAGGTTAGAGTGCAGTGGTACAATCTCGGTTCATTGCAACCTCCACCTCCTGGGTGCAAGCAACTCTTGTGCCTCAGCCTCCTCAGTAGCTGGGACTACAAGTGTCTACCACCATGCCTGGCTAATTTTTGTATTTTTAGTAGAGACGAGGTTTCACCATGTTGGCCAGGCTGGTCTTGAACTCCTGACCTCAGGTGATCCACCCGCCTTGGCTTCCCAAAGTGCTGGAATCACAGGCATGAGCCTCTATTTCATTTTAAAACTTGCCAATTATGACTCTTTAACTGACTTCACAGCCACCTGCAGTTTGGAAAGCACTGTGCTCTACATCCCCACCCCCAGGCATAGGGTCTGCACTGTGTAACTGTTTTGGGAAGAGTGTCAGATTAAACAATAGATGCACAAGGCTGCACATTTCTGGGTGATTTTTAAAAATGGCTTCTCTATGAATAAAGGCTACAGAGCTTTCACTTTCTCTTTCTCACACGTTGTACAAATGCTGCTATTAATTCCACTGAACACTGTGGTTATATCGTCCTAGAGAGTGCATATCATTTATTACAATGACAACATTTTTGGGGACAGGCTATAAATTATCTCACAATGACGTGGAATATCAGTCTGTTAAAATGTTTAGGCAAAACCATCACACATTATTAATTAAGTTTTCAGAGATTTTTCTTGAACTTTCTCCATAGATCTTTTTTAATGCTGTGTAGATTATACCTAATTGATTTAACATGCATATCATTGTAATTATTCTAAATTTAGATTTTTTTAGAGTAAGATTTTACCATTGTGGGAAAAACATAACTGTGTAGTACTCTAGGTTAAGAGAGTAATGATGATCTTTATCATCTCAAAAGAAAGTGGAGTGAGTTCTTGTCTTATTTGTAACTTTACTCTAATGGAAATAGTATCTCCTAAGAAAATATCCAGTTTAATTTTGCAGCTGAACTTTTAAACAGATGTCTCCTTTACCATGTCTGAATTGTGGTCACCAAATATCATAATATTAAACATCAGGAATGCTAACATTCTCTTTTTCTTTTTGAGATGAGATCTCACTCTGTTGCCCAGGCTGGAGATGGGCATTGCCCAGGCTGCACTGTATGGAGTGTGGTGGTGCAATCATAGCTCACTGCCACCTCAACCTCCCGGGCTCAAGTGATCCTCCCACCTCAGCCTCCCAAATAACTAGGACTAGACACACACACCCCTATACCTGGCTTTAAGAAAACCATCTTCTAATCATTCATGATAATTACTTCCTTTTCAAGTTCAGAAATGCCACACCTCAGCTTTTTGTGCCAATCATCCAACATATCATAAAGTATAAAATTGCAAAGTGGAGTAGAGAGAGCATGAAGACTGGACTAGACAGAGGGAAGATGGGAAATGAGGAGGATGAAAGGTATACCTGGGTGTTAAGCCTCACCCTTTGAAAGCCTCTTCTCCATAGCACCTGCCTCTTGCCTTAGAGAGGCAGAGAACCCACCTGTGCCCGAGGGGGCAAGGCGATCCTTTATCCGGCCTTCTGCCAACTATCTTTGCCCCCTTCCCCCACAATTTCCTTTACCTGCCAAAGTTTTCTTTTCTTTCTTTCTTTTTTTTTTTTTTTGGGACAGGTCTTATTCTGTCATCTAGGCTGGAGTGCAATGGCATGATCTTGGCTCACTGCAACCGCCACCTCCTGGGCACAGGTGATTCTCCCACTTCAGCTTCCCAAATAGCTGGGACCATAGGTGTGCACCACCATGTCTGGTTAATTTTTTTTTTTGTATTTTTTTTTTTTGTAGAGACGGGGTTTCCCATGCTGCCCAGGCTGGTCTTGAACTCCTGGACTCAAGCCATCCACCCACTTTGGCCTCCCAAAATACTGGAATTACAGGCATGAGCCACCACGATTGGCCTTCCTGCCAAGGTGTTCTAACATGCATGTACATGTCTTTTCCCTTTGATATACGGCGACCTATTTTCTCACCAGGGTGCTCCATGTCACCTGGGAGCCCTCTGCCACCAGACAGAAGGGCCTTACTCCAGCCTCATCCTACTTGAGCCTTCCTGCAGAGAACCCTGTGAAAATGCTCACTGGAAGCTTTCTGTGGGAGACAATGTCCTCTGCTGCTTCTCCTGCCTCTCAGACCATTCCTTCCCTCTCCTTTGTAGAGGCCGTGCCCCAGCCCCTCTCCAATTTTCCATTCTCTTCTTTAGAGATGTCATTTACAACCCCTTTGCTGACAACTCCTAAATCTCAATTCTTTCTCTCCAGTTGCTACAGGGCACTTCTAATTGGAGGTTTCGCTGTCCTCACTTGACCTTCCTGTCTTTCCAGCTGTATGGTCCTATAGCAACTTCCCTCTGGCCAGCCCTCGGAGCCTCATTTCTGGGTCACTGCAGACATCCTGGGCTGTTCCAGCAACAGGCGGCTCCCTAAGACAGCTCTCATCAGTGGCCTGCCTGTGTGAACCCTCCACACGTTCCTCCATCTCCCCCTGGGTCTGGTCAGGCTCCTCTGCAGCTCTGGGGTCCCCTCTCACCTGGCCCCTTGCCCTTAGGCCAGTCTTATTTCCCACCTGTCTGCACAATGTCTGCAGGCACTGTTCCTTCTTTCCTCACTAGCACTCTCCTGCCGGCTGTCCTTCATCCACCCAGTCACAGTCAAACCCGCGGCACCTGTGGCCCTTCAGCCTCCACCCACAATGCAAATTCCCCATTAACAATCCTGCTAGGACAGGGATAAGGTCTTAAACTTGCCCCTCTGCCCACAGCATGTAGCACCAGTCCTTACTAACCCACGTGCTAACTGTGCCACACACAGAGTGACAGAGCCTGTCCCTGACCTGCCATCTACCGATGTCCAAGCTGGGCTTCGGAAGGACAGGCCTGTGACCACAGAGAGGCCTGCGAGTTTCCCTAACTCAAACGTATTATTGAGTTCTTACTTCACCTACTGTGTTCAACCTGCACAAGTCAGTACCTACAATTTCAGAAATTTGCATGGAACTGAATAATGACTATGATGCAGCAGGAAGTGCAAACGTTCTGCAGTCTCTTTGGGACCAAGCCCATTCTTGGGTTAGATCATCCATTTTATATATTCTAATTTCCTGCTTCCCCACTTGTTATTTGGAGCATCTTTACCTACTTCAAGCCATGGGTATAAAATGCAAACCATTAACTGTATTTATATGCGTATAGGCTGGAAAAGTTACAAACTCATGGATCTGTGTGTTTCTCCCACTGCGCTATCTTCTAACTCTTGGTCTCTTTCTGATGTAGAATAAATTGATTTCCTTAGTCCTGTAGCGAGTTAAGCCTGTAATGTGGCAGATCTGTATCCCAGGGGCTGATCGTAGGGAAACCACAGAGCGATGTTTTAGCTGCGTCCTGTCCTCAACGCGGCGGACTTCCAGCCTGGTGCCAGGATGGCCTCTGCCCCAGTGTGAGAGAAGCTTCGAAGGTTCGAGCGGACTTGCCGGTCCTGTGCCACTTCTCAGTGAGGCAGGGCCTTGCTGCCGCAGAAAAACGTGCAGACCCAGGGGCGCGCCGGTCGGATGTGGCCCACAGGGAGCCGCGGCGTGGAAACGGCCGAAATGCGCGGGCGCGTTGTCCATGTTTGGTGGCGGCGCTGCCCGCGGGCGCCGGAACAGCGCGTCGGGGGCGGGTGGGCTTGGGCGTCCGCAGCGGAGGTCACCCCGCCCCCCCCAGGCCCGCTCTCTCCCAGCCCCTCTTTGTCCCCGCGCCCCCTCAAGGGCCGCCCGCAGCCTCTGGGCCCCCGAGCGCGGAGGCGGGGCCTGGCCGAGGGAACGGCGGGCGGCAGAGACGTCCCGCAGCACGCAGGCTGCCCGGGCCGCACTCCCCGCGGGGGAAGAGGCCGCGGGCGCGGGGAGGCTCGGCCCCGCCCCGCCACGTCCCCCTCCCGGCCCGGGCCCCGCGGCCGCCGAGGCCGCCCCCTCGCGGGCGGAGCGGGCGCTGGGCTCGCGCGGCGGCGGCGGCGGGCCCGGGGTTGCCATGGTAACCGGCAGCAGCAGCCGCCACAGCAGGGCCGGCCCCAGCGCCAGCGCCGGTCGCGGTCGGGCTCGGCTCAGTGTGTGGTGAGCGGCGGCGGCGCGGCCCGGCCGGGGAGCGGGCGCGGCCCGGCGGCCTCAGCATGGAGGACGGCTTCTCCAGCTACAGCAGCCTGTACGATACGTCCTCGCTGCTCCAGTTCTGCAACGGTGAGGGGCGGCCGCGCGGGGCCGGGGCGGCGGGCGGCGGCGACGGCGACGGCGGGGACCGAGCCGAGGGGCCGAGGCCCGGCGGCCGCGGGCGAGGCCGCGCAAAGTTGCTGCGGAGGGGCGCGCGGTCCCGGTTCCCGCCGCCGGCGCATTGTGCTGGGGCCGCGGGGCCGCGCCTCGCCCCGGGCCGCCCCGGGCTCCCCGCCGCCGCCCAGGCTCCCGACCCTGGCGCGCGGATCCCGCCGGCTCCAGCCCCCGCGGAGTGCGCCCGGGCAGGAGGCGCGTGGGGCGCAGGGCGGCGGGGAGGCCCGGGCAGCCTCCGCGTTCCGGAGAACGTGTTGCTTTTTTGCTTCCCAAGTCACATCTGTTTGGAAATGATTGGATGAAGAACTCGGGAAACAAATCCATTAGTAACAAAACCCTCCTGCGAGGATGCACGCAGGGTTCACTGTAGATGGACCCCCAGAACCCATTCAGGTCTACTTTAATGAAATCACCACAGTTTAATACAATCTAGAGCTTTTTAAATGGAAGCCACAGTGGACCTGGCCTCAGTGTTGCTTTTTATTTTGTTTATGGGATAATGGATTCTTTTTTCTTTTCTTTTTGTTTTTGCGATTTTACAGGAAGGAAACATTCATATCCACCAATATGGCATCTTTTTAAGAATATGAAATCCTACATGCTTGAAAGATTCAGTCTCTTTGACAGGGTTGAAAAAGATTTTCACAGCACACTGAATATTTTATCAGAACATGATGTGTGATAATTCATGCACAAAAGTTAACCACACTTTTTTTTTACATGTTGGATTTGTTGCTTCATCAAAGGGCCCCAAAAGCTTGTTAATGGGGGAAAAAATCTGTATTTGATAGAATTTGCGTAAGTGCAGTCGGAATAATTTTTAACGCTAGACCCTTTGATAACTGGAGCAATTGATTTTGATATTGTTTTGTGATTTAGGGAAACTTTTCTTGTTATTCGACACCTGTTTGTCACTGTAGCAGTAAAGAGTATTGCGTGTGTTGATTCATCCTCTGCAGTGGTGTTTTTATCTCTGGTGAAGTGTATCATCTTGTTCATGGTAGAATGTATACTCTGGTAGCTTCCGTAGCTTATACTTTACAACTGAACCATTTGTGGGTCTTCATGAACTTAGTCATTCCGTTTTCAGTGGAATTAAAGTTTCTACTCTGAATTTAACGCCAGTTTCCAAGAGCAGAACACCTGTGTTTTTGAGCCTCAGAAGGTGTTGAGGGCAGGTGAAATGTATTTGGTATGCTGGCAGGTCCCTGGAATACTTCATAGGATAGACTCATGGGAACGGTTTTGCTCTCCAGTAGATTAAATAGATTCCTCAATTAACATTTTGAATAGTTTCCTTAATTGACTTATAATCAATCATATTCAAATTATTATTTTTGATCTAAAAAGTAGGTACAGCCTCCCATATGCTTATGGTAGAATTCTCCCTATGCTGGTTGGAAAGATACGTGGCTGAAATTTATATTAAACGACTTTGAGGCATCACATCTTATGAATCTAATCCGAGGGCATGCTATTGACAGCTTGATTTGAGTTAGGAAAATGAGCTTAGATAGTTTTATTGGAGCAGTGGGTTGGGGGCCTGGTCATACTGTTCCTAAGTAGCAGTTCAGTCATAAAGTTGACCTACACTTCTATTCATCAATGTTTTGGTTTTCTGAATTTTCCTCTTCATTGCCAGCCTAGAGATATTGGCATGGTATTTTACTGGTGTTGATATCCAGAAGAAAGTAAAAACCAGCTCTTCTATTTTGTAGTGGTAACGTTTTAAAGGAAAAAACACCTTAACTAGAATCAAACAATAAGATCACTTTGTAACTATTGAATTACTTCTCTCAAAAAGTTCTTAGCTCTGTGTGTTTGTTATTTTTTTTTAGATTGTCGAATAAATTTTAAAGCAAGAGTGTCCTATGGGGCAGAAATGAATGTTAACTGGTGAATCTTAGGCAACAGATGTTTTGATGTGAAATATTTTAAAAGGCTTTTATTAAGTGAAAATATAAATGAATATGAGGCAGTTAATTACTATGATGATTCAATTAAAGCAGTGGATGACCGAAATGCCATTTCACCAGGAACTAAATTAAACATTTGGGTATTTCATTAGCTACGTTGGCAAACATTTTTCTTCTTTTTAAATGAGAGAATTAGATTACAATGGTAAGACTACAGCAGCATAATATATGAACTCATGCATTTTCATATGTTGAGTATGCTTCATGTAGTGACGAACTACGAAATCATGGTTCTACATTAACTTTAGAAAATATAATTCATACATGTGGTTTGGATGACTGTCATAGTTAACTTCTTTCTGGCCAAATAAAAACAAGATATGGGAGATTGAGATGGGAGGATTACTTACTTGAAGCCAGGAGTTTGAGAGCAACCTGGGCAACATAGTAAGACCCCCTCTCTCTACAAAAAATGTTTAAAAGTTGGCTGGGTATGGTGGCTTGAATCTGTAGTCCTAGCTACTAAGGAGGCTGAGATGGGAGGATTGCTTGAGCCCGGGAATTTGACGCTGCAGTGAGCTATGATTGTACCACTGTACTATAGCCTGGGTGACAAAGTGAGACCCTGTCGGGAGAGAGAGAGAGAAGATAATGTATAAATGAGAAGGGGGAAAGAGAAAAGTTTGTTCTAATGAATGAAATTTCTGCCTTCCATTATACTTTTTCTTGCTGTCTGTCCTTGTAATTTGTAAAGGACATGAAATGCAAAGTTAGGCAGTATTGAGCCTCCTGAAAAGGCTCACCGTCATCTTTCAGGAACTGCCTTTCTTATTTAAGCAGAAAATGTATGCATTGTTTTCTTCAGAGTATTTAAAATCTGTAAAGTGAGCTAGAAATCACAAACTTTCTCTTTTTTTTTTTTTTTTTTTTTTTTTTTTGAGACAGATCTCATTCTGTGACCCAGGTTGAAATGCAGTGGCATGATCACAGCTCACTGCAGCCTCAGACTCCTGGGCTCAAGCATTCCTACCTCAGCCTCTCGAGTAGCTGGGACTACAGGTGCACACTACCATGACCAGCTCACAAACTTCTTTTAAGGCTGAAGAAAAAAAAAACCACCTTGAAGTGTTTTGAAAAGTGAACAATAGCTACCCTTTATAAGCCAATTTATGATTTGGGAAACACTCCACATTTTCTTCGAAGCCTCATTTTGAGGTAGGTGGTGTTAGCATCCTTCCTTTCCATCTGAGGAAACGGAGGCTCAAAGAGATTTGGCAACTTTATCGGGCCACAGAACTAGTAAGGGCTTGGATACCAGCCTGAATCTGTGTGTGTGTATGTTAGTAATAGCTTTATTGAAATATTTACATACCATAAAAATACGTTTTTAAAGCGTACCATTAAGTGCATGTAGTATATTCACAGAATTGTACAGTTGTTACCACTCTCTGATTTTAGAACCTTTTCATTGCTCCAGAACACCGGTGCCTACTAGCAGTCACTCCATGTTCTCCCATTGCCCTCACCCCTGGCAACCATTCATCCACTTACTGTCTTTATAGATTCTGGACATTTTATGTCAATGGAATTATAGAATATGTGGTCTTTTGTTCCTGGCTTCTTTCACTTAGCATATGTTTAAAGGTTCATCCATGTTGTTGCCTGTGTCAGCATGCCGTTCCTTTTTATGGCCAAATTATATTCCACTGTGGGGAGATACCACACGGTTTAAATCCGTTTACCTGTTGATAGCTTATTTGGTTACTTCCACTTTTTGACTCCTATCAGTAAGGCTACTATGGGCACTCACATGCACATTTTTGTGTAGACTTATGTTTTTATTTCTCTTAAGCGGATATCTCAGAGCGGAATTGCTAGGTCATATGGTAACTCTGGGCTTTACATTTTGAGGAACCAGTCTGAACTTTTTGAAACCGAAATATCAAGCCCTTTTTTAAATTATACCTTTCTGATAAAAGCATAAGTAATTAAGGAAATGGATGAAGGAGAAAGAAGTGGGGGCAAGTAACAAAATGTTGCTCATGCTTTTCCGTGAGTCCTTTGGATCCTTTGATCAATCACAGCTCATCAAAATGAGTCACTGCACAACCGCACTTGGTTGCCATAGGTAATAAGAATCTCAGTGGCTGAACGAACCTGACAGGTCATCTCATCTCATGGTTTACTTTCTTAAGCCTTTGAGCTGTTTCTTCAAAGTAGAGGTTATCCAGGAACCCAATGGTAAAGCAGACAGATACAGAGCTGCCCTGACTGAAAGGGAGGGGGAGAGGGTGGTGATTTGGCCCACCTCTCTTTCCCCCACCCCTCTAGCTTGAAATCTCTGCTCTGTCGGGGAAACTGGAAAGGCTCTTCAAAGCTGAAATGGCTGTTTAACCCGTGCATGAGCATTTTCAAGAGACTAGAAAGTAACTACCTCTCCAGGCAATCCATTTTTTTCTCCAGAGAGTTCAGACTGTCAGTTCCTACAAGCAGTGAAAATTCAGCTGAAGTTCTGTCCCTTAGGTCCATAGAGAATAGGTTTAATGTCTTGTCCCTATACTAGATCATCACATGTTAGAAGACAATCATTATAGTTCTTTCTCACATCTTCTAACTCTTAAAATGTGATTTTAGACCCTTAATCATCTTAGTTGCCTCATCTACACCTGTTTCCTTTTGTCTCTATTCCTTTCTTAATTTGATACAACGGAATGTGGTATTCCAGGCATGGTTTCTACACAGAGAAGAATAGAATAGGATACATCACCTCCCTTGTTCCAAAGTCTACCCTTTTTCTTTTCTCCCCTTTTTTTTTGAGATGGAGTCTCGCTCTGTCACCCAGGCTCCTAGGCTGGAGTGCAGCAGTGTGATCTTGGCTCACTGCAACCTCCGCCCCCTGGGTTCAAGAAATTCTCACGCCTCAGCCTCCTGTGTAGCTGGAATTATAGGCGTGTGTTACCATGCCTGGCTAATTTTTGTATTTTTAGTAGAAATGGGGTTTCACCATGTTGGCCAGGCTGGTCTCGAACTCCTGACCTCAGGTGATCTGCCCGCCTCAGCCTTCCAAAGTGCTGGGATTACAAGCATGAGCCACTGTGCCTGGCCTATACTTCTAATAATGCAGCCTAAGGTTATAAAGGCTCCATTGCTTGTCATGTCACATTATTACCTCTCACTGATTTTCAACTAAAATTCTTGTCTACTTTACATGTACTATGGCTAAATCATTTCTTAAATTTAATCACCTTTTTTTTTTTTGAGGGGGAGTTTCTTCCAACAGGCAGAGCCCTATCAGATCACAACACCATTATAATCTGGGTTATAATGCTATAAATAAGCCCAGCACTCATATAAAATATTTCAGCATTATAACCACATCGAAGTTGATTATTGCCATACGGGGTTGTGATTGTGGTTGATAGCCTTCTTCCTTCTTGCCTTGGAAGGTGTCATGAGAGAGTTATCAGATGCCCTCTAAGGCCTGTCCAGAGCATATCTGCCACGTCCCACATCAGGCCTGGCTTCTCCTGCAGCCACTGCTTGTTGGTGATTACCGTGGGTTGAGCCCATACGACCTGCCCAGTTGTATTTTGAAATCACTGTAATAATCTTTTGAGCGACTGCAGTTTCGTTTTTTCTAGTTTTGAAATGGAACATTGTTTTAATTTCTAAACATATTTTGGAACTTAAGAATAATGTATTTAATAACCTTAAACATCTTTTGGCATCTCTAATACTGATGACTTTCTCTTAGCTATGATTATGGTAGAGTTTTCAAGTTGGCACATTGATGGTTATAAAGCACACAGTTGGATTTAAAAGGAACACCTGTGAGGAAATTATCCAAACTCAAGGCAGTGAAGTATTTTCAGGCCTCTTTTGCATTCTCATGCAGCGACAGAAGACTGATGGAGGCATTCTGTGATAGCAAAATCAGAGGCAAATGCTTTCGTGGAAAAGTGCAGAGCAAGCACCCATGCTAAGCAAGAATTTCTAATTGGTGTACTTGGTGCGCCACCCAGCAAGGGACTTATTTTATAGCCAAACCACAACCATTTATGACATCATAAACAAGCTCATGCATTTTGGTGGGAAAAAAATCACAAAACTGTGCTTAAAAATAACCATTAATTGGTTATTGTCAATATCTGAGATAGTATAAACCTTTTCATATATTCTCTTTTTTTTTTTTTTTTTTTTTTTTTTTTTTTTTTTTGGGAGACGGAGTTTCGATCTTGTTACCCAGGCTGGAGTGCAATGGCGCGATCTCGGCTCACCGCAACCTCCGCCTCCTGGGTTCAAGCAATTCTCCTGCCTCAGCCTCCTGAGTAGCTGGGACTACAGGCATGCGCCACCATGCCCAGCTAATTTTTTGTAGAGACGGGGTTTCACCATGTTGACCAGGATGGTCTCGATCTCTTGACCTCGTGATCCACCCGCCTCGGCCTCCCAAAGTGCTGGGATTACAGGCTTGAGCCACCGCGCCCGGCCCTTCATATATTCTCTTAAAAACATTTCAGTTGAGTGAAGTTTGGATAAAAGAGGAGAAATTAATATCTGTGTTCCAGCTTGTTCATGCTATAAAACTAGAAGTGTAAAAACCTTAATCATGGATAACATTGAAAACTGAACATGAAAGCATTGCCCCCTCTAGTAAGGCAGTCTCTCCAAGGACTTAAAATCAGCGGCATTTTGTACTACTCACAAAAATTTCTTTCCAGAACAATTATTCATCCTTCACATTCTATCTAGCTCATTAATAGAGGGTTTCTAGTATTCGTAAAATGTTTTAAACACCTTCAGAGGCATTACTAATTACAAAGAAGAAGTGTGTTGTAAACTCTGTAAGCTATATAATTATTATTGATACCACCCCTCACCCCAGCTTCATGTTTTTCTCACTAGATGTTTGGCACATAGATTTCATTTCTGCTGAAGGCTGCACATTCATTTGAATGCAGTCCAGGACTGGGGGTGTGCGTAGGTGTCAGCCGGAACAAGTGCATACCCTCTTGATTTACTATTATTTATTTATTTTTGATATGGAGTTTTGCTCTTGTTGCCCAAGCTGGAGTGCAACGGTACAATCTCTGCTCACCGCAACCTCCGCCTCCTGGGTTCAAGCAATTCTCCTGCCTCAGCCTCCCGAGTAGCTGGGATTATAGGCTTGCGCCACCGTGCCCATCCATATTTTTTTTTGTTTTAAAAGATCACTCTGCTCCCAGGGGGAGGGCTGGTGGGAGGGGCAGCCCAGGGTGGAGGTAGGAGGGTAGAGGTGGGGGCCATGGCAGTAACCCAGGAGTGAGGCCGTGGTGATTCACCTTGGGCGGGGGTTGGGAGCCAGACAACCCTAAGGGGATACTAAGGGGGCAACATCCTGAATTTACATTAAGAGTGGGGAGAGGGCGGAATCAAGGCTGATGCCCAGGCTTCTGGTGCCTGGAGCTAGAGATGGCAGGACAGGCCAGGGTACCTGTGCAGAGGTGGCAGTCTAGGCCACAGGGGAGGTGGTTTGGGCTGGTGGGATGGGAGGACATACGGGACGTAAGCTGAGGTGCTGAGCAAGCTGTCGGGGAAGGTCTGGAGCCCGGGAGACGGCTGGACTGGACAGAACATTTGCCAGCCGTCAGCATACAGATAGTAATGGGATCCGTGGGCACCGATGAGCTCACCCAGGGGAAATTAGACATTTAGAATGTGCCTCCTGCAAGACAGATCCGGGCAAAATGGCCTCCTGTTTAAAAGCCAACAGCAGCCCTCCCTCCCGCTTTAGCACCCACGGCCCCACTTATCCTCATCCCTGAGTGCCCCCAGGTGCCCTTGCTTCCTCGGCGGCCACATGGTATTTAGTATAAACCTCTGTCATCACAGTTATCCCAGAGGCGTGTCGTGGAGGTTTATTTTCAGTCTCTCGTTAGATATAAGCTCCTCTAGACAGAGTGTCCTGTTACCGTCTCTGTGTCTTTTGCCCCTCAGCAGTGCCCGACATGTGGTGAGTTTCCTGGCGAATGTTGGTTGAATAGATTCAGGGGCCATCTGATTTATCTTCTAGTACCTCCTCAAACACATATACCAGGCACCATGCCACACATGTGACAGGTGCATGCCACAGAGAGCTCACCCACCATTGCCCTGTGTGCTTGAAACAACGCGTATCTATGTGTATAGTATATGCCACATGTGCATATAACTGCATGTATACCTGATATCTACTTGCATTATACACACATGTGCACATTTGACATTTACTCTACCCCTCAACAAAGAACTGGTAGACTTAGTCATTTCAGAAGAGAAGGCCTTCCAGAGGAGGGAACCTTATTGGTCGAATCCAGAAACATGAATGCAGGACCGTGAGACCGGCTTAGTACAGAGTCAAAACTTGCCTGTACGGTTGCTGCAGAATGCCTCTCACTAGACAATCGCTTCACTGGAATCAGTAAGTAGAGACATTTGCAAAAAGCATTTGGTGGTTTAACTGGCTTAAAACAAATTATTTTCAGCCAAAGAAATTGACACAATAAAGTGGTTTCTAGCAACGCCAGCATTTTTAACAGTAAAAAGGATTTGACTTAAATTGCCCCCCAAAAGTTACGTAATGTGAATTTTACCATTCTTAGAAAAATGTGTTCCAGTTGAGGAACGGTTGAATGGAATTAGGACTCTCTTACACTGCAGCATTACTGTGCACTTTAAGCCCCAGCTGTCTTCATCACAAACAGCTGAAAATCCTTAGGAACAGGACTTAGTGATGATGCTTTATCTACTATCCAGTAGCTTATGCTTACCCGTCCTGTGTGCAAAATGTGGCCGCCACTCCCAGGGGACTGTATGGAGCTATAATAAAGATAATGATCTGTTAGCTCGGCTTCACCGAATTAGTCCTTTAGAAAGTAATTAAGCAGGATTGCCCACACTCCACTGCTCTCAAAGACTGAAATCTGGCTTGGTGTGTCATTTCTTTGCCTTCCTTGAAAATGGCCTTTTATTGAGTTGATATAATTTAATTATATAAAAATACGTGTTCAGATTGCATCTTGTACTTAATTATATCTTACGCCACGGAGTTATTTCCCAGCCAGAGCTTGCGCTGTTAGAAGGTGGGGTCTGTGTCTTTCATTTGTGCATGTGCGTGTGCGTGTGCGTGTGCGTGTGTGTGTGTTTAGATGCAGGAGGGGAGCGGAGGGAAATGCTGGCATTAAAGAGTGCTCCCCAAGCATCAGGTGTTGAGCTAAGCATTTTTAATATATTCTTTTGTTTCATTCTCGCAACAGCTTTTTGAAGTGGGTCCTATTATTGTCTCCATTTGATCGACATGGAAAGAGAGGCCCAAAACTTTGAGTAACTTGCTTGGAATCCCTGGCCAGTATGCTTCAGAGCTGGAATTTGAAACCAAGCATTCTGGCTCCACTGTCCACAGCATACTGAGCACTCAGCTATGTTTGATGAGTGAATGATGGGAAAAAAGATGGGACTGTTACAGACATGAAAGGGGCTTAGGAGATCTTTCTAGGCTGCCCTTGCCTGTAGGAGAGGCCATACATGGTTTGCTAGTCAGATCCAAAGGCCTTTCCCTTGGATTATTGGAGGAGTCTCTGAACAGATTTCCTTGTCTTCGCTTGTTTTTCTTCAAATCCTACCTCTTCAACACTTTTAAAAATGGAAACCTCATTTATCTCTGAATTGTCCAGCATCCCCCAGAAGTTCCCCCATGACTCTTGGAGTTCAGGGCCGACTCTGGAAACCACCTGCCACCTGCTTCCCTGACCCTTTCCTCCCAATGCCCCGGATGCAGCCACCCTGGACTTCTGGTAGCTTCTGAAGGTGCCAGGCTGTTGCTGCAGGAGCGCCCTTGCCTTCCCTGCAGCACCTCTTCCTACCCCTTCTTCACTGAGCTGCCCCCTCGTCCTTGAGAACTCCACTCCCATGCCACGGGAAACCTCAGTGCAGGTAGATATAGGTACAGTTCACTGGGTGCCACCCAGGCCCCGGATCACACGTCTCAGGGCACAGCCAACTCAACTTAACCATCAGAGGACCTGGAGGATGTCATTCTGGGTCATGTGACTCAGTGGGCCCTCAGTACTGGCTTGTTGAACAAAAGAGTTCAGAGTGGAAATATTAAATGGCACTTTCAGTGGTGCCTACTTAGGACATTTTAACTTTCTGTT
This sequence comes from Cebus imitator, assembly GCF_001604975.1. Classification (NCBI taxonomy): domain Eukaryota; kingdom Metazoa; phylum Chordata; class Mammalia; order Primates; family Cebidae; genus Cebus; species Cebus imitator. Next base: position 3,603,056 of record NW_016107367.1, on the reverse strand, counting down.
AGTAGCCCACACCAACTGCTGTGACCTAGTGTTCATGAAACTCTTCAGTCTTTCTGTTAACAATCGTAGTTCTTTCTGTTTTTCATCAGCAGCTGTATTTACTCATTCTCTTGCTTTCTTTTTTTTTTTTTTTTTTTTTTGAGACAGGGCTCAGTCTGTTGCCCAGGCTGGAGTGCAGTGGCATGATCTGGCTCACTGCAGCCTCGACCTCCCCAGCCCAAGCAATCCTCCAGCCTCAGCCTCCTAAGTAGCTGGGATTATAGGCACACACCACCGTCTCGATTTGTTTCTCAGGCTGGTTTTGAACTCCTGGGCTGAAGTGATCTTCCTGCCTCAGCTTTCCAAAGTGTTGGGATTACAGGCATAAGCCACTGTACTCAGCCCCATAACTTTTTTTTTTTTTTCAAAAAAGTTTAATCATGGTAAAATACATATAACATAAAATTTGCCATCTTACACAATTTTAAGTGTGCAGTTCATGGCATTAAGTACATTCACGCTGCTGTGCAACCATCACTACCATCCATCTGAAGAACTTTTCATCTTCCCAAACTGAAATCTGTCCCCATTATGTAACTCCCTAGTCTCCCCTACCATCTCCTACTCTCTGTCTCTGTGCATTTGACTACTTTAGATATTTCATGTAAGTGGAATTACACAATATTTATCTTTTTGTGAGTGGCTTATTTCAGTTTCAGAATGCTTTTTAAAAACAATAGTTTCATGAAGTTATAGATTCCTAAACTGAATGTTGAACTAAAAGTTTCAAAGCCTCAGGCAAGAAGTGGGATAATTACCTGCACATTTGAGGCTGTCAGAATCTGATGGTGTGTCACCAGATCACACCCACATGCATTACAGGCAGCCCTGCCCAGCCTTCTGTGTAAAGTTTCAGTATCCAATCTCCGGAATCTCTCTCTTTTTTTTTTTTGAGACAGAGTTTCACTCTTGATGCCCAGGCTGGGGTGCAATGGCACGATCTTGGCTCACTGCAACCTCCGCCTCCTGGGTTCAAGCGATTCTCCTGCCTCAGCCTCAAGTAGCTGGGATTACCACATGTCACAAAAATCGCCTGGCTAATGTTGTGTTTTTAGTAGAGATGGGGTTTCTCCCTGTTGGTCAGGCTGGTCTCAAACTCCCGACCTCAGGTGGATTACAGAGGACTGAGGCCCACCTCGACCTCCCAAAGTGCTGAGATTACAGGCGTGAGCCACCACACCTGGCCACTCTCCGGAGTCTGTAATGGAAAGCCTGTTCTTTCCCCCAAGCAAGAGCCAAAACAAGACCACTCTTGAGAAGTGTGGCGCAGAGTACAAGGAGACAGGGCTTGGATTCAGAGCTGCCCTTCACACCCAAGCACAGCAACAAGGGCTGCTCTGACAAGCCAAGAAGCGTGACAAGTTTCTAAGCTCTTAGGACTGGGGAGCTGGAAAACAAATTTAGAGCTGTTTAGAAAAACGATGAGGGGCATATGTTTGCTAAAGAAATTTTATGACATATGCTTTCTGATCACCAATAACATGCATTCTCTCTCAATTAGCTAAGAATCTAAGAAGGGAAACAGCAGATGTGGGACCCGGGATCTAGAAAGGATCTGGACTGGAGTCTTGGAATATCTCTGAGTTTTTGTTTTTTTCAAGGATTGCTTTTGTATGTTTGGCACCCTTTGCTGCCATGAACGCCTGATTGGAGCATCTCATTTGCAGGACCATTTTATTTTTTTTTTTATTTTTTATTTTATTTTTTATTTTTTTTGAGACGGAGTTTCACTCATGTTACCCAGGCTGGAGTGCAATGGCGCGATCTCGGCTCACCGCAACCTCCGCCTCCTGGGTTCAGGCAATTCTCCTGCCTCAGCCTCCTCAGTAGCTGGGATTACAGGCATGCGCCACCATGCCCAGCTAATTTTTTGTATTTTTAGTAGAGACGGGGTTTCACCATGTTGACCAGGATGGTCTCGATCTCTTGACCTCGTGATCCACCCGCCTCGGCCTCCCAAAGTGCTGGGATTACAGGCTTGAGCCACCGCGCCCGGCCTTGCAGGACCATTTTAAGAGACAAGCAGGCGCAGGCTGCACACGTGCAGATGAATAATGAACTCTTGAAAATTAGCGCAAAAGATTACATGCATTTCTTTCGTGATCCTCTGTAATCTGCCACCAAATTACCTTCCCAGAGGTGGAGAGCATAGACTTCGGAGACAGGCACATCTGGGTTGCAGTCTTGATTCTGCTGTTGAATGAAGTGACTGTGAACTTGGGTACTTGCTTATTCTTTCCTGGCCGCAGTTTCCTAAGCTCTAACAAGGAGAGCTGGCTGCAAGGCGATTCTGGAGAGTCCTGGCAGGAAGCAATGGTGCCCTCAAATTGGGCAGTTAAAGGGGACTGTGATAAAGTCACTGTTGGGAAGATTGGTGCAAGGTATAAGGAGACCATGAGGGCTGGGTAGTTCCCAGGACTGGTAGAGCAGGCACAGTTCCACCCTAGCCCTGAGGGGACAGAGGGGCAGTTACCAGACCTTGGTTCAGAGAGGGCTGGGTGGACAGAGCTGCCAGACAGGAGCTGTGACAGCAGTCCTGCCACAAGAAGCAGCCCTGACCTCACTCTCCCACCTCCCTCCCATCTGCTGCTCCTACCCAAGGGGAAGCCTGTTGATGCAGCCTGTGGACAGGGAAGAGACAGTGGAGATGGGGTCTGCAGGGCAGGCTTGAGAGCTCCAGCACAGCCTTGTCTGGAATCAAGATACTAGTACTTAGTAATAAGTGTCCCCTGAGTGTTGTCTTGATGGTTGCAGCTGGTCGAGTTATCCTCATTCCTGATGCCAAGTAGATATCTCATAAATGTTAGATTTGTGGTCTTGCCGTACCCCTCTGCTTTCTGTGTGCCAAGAGTTTCCATGACTCTGTGGTCATGCATTATCAGCCGTGAGCCCTCCTTTTTCCATATTGAAATACTGTTCATGCCTCAAGACCCGGCCTAAAGGCTGTCCCTGGGGTGAAGTCTTCCCTCATCTGTCCAGGGTTACTTGGTCTTTCCTCTGCATTTCTAAATTCCCTCTGGTCACGGCTGGGTTCCCTCTGCCTTGCATCGTGGTCAGCTGTGAGGGCCTTTGCCGCCATCAGCCAGTGAGTTCCCTGAAGAGAAGGGCCCTGGGTTGTCTTTTTATTTTGTTTGCTTCTTACCCCTGCTCTGCACATTGCAGGGAGTGTGTCTCCAGTACATTCCTGTTGAATGAAAAGTCAAATGCTAAAATTATACTAAGAGTTGTGTTATCTTTATATTATTATGAGAGACAAGGAGAGAACTTCTCGTTCCTGAGAAGCTTTTCAGTAATACCAAAAACATTTCTTCATTGTGTACAGTAATAAAATAACACACAGTCATAGGTAGCAAAACCTCCTAATTACTGGAGGGTGGAGTCAGAGTGTATGAACTTCCAGCATTCATGGATCACATAAATTATGTACATATTTAGTAAAGAACAATATATATTATTTAATTTTGTTTATTTTCCTCTTTTTATTCAAAATGGTCACTAAATGCAGGGCAACCACGATGTGTATTTAACCCCTCAAACAGGAATCTATTCCAGTGTTGGGAGAATTTGCTGAGAGATGATACAGTTTACACAAAACCACATACGCTCCACACTGTGGACTCTCTGGGGAATTTTTCAAGAGTAATTTCAACACACTCTATTTTCATCTAATTCACTGACCTTAGAACATAACTCCATCATAAAACAATCTCCTCTCTAGTATTTTACAGTTTTTAAAGCACCTTCAGATCAGTTTCTCACGTAATTCTCACAACCAAACTCTAAGGTAAGTAAAATACCATCTTATCACATTTACCTTACAGTTAATCAGGGAGGCGGATGAGTGCTAAGTACTTAGCCACCGCCAGATAGTTCAGTGAGGGCCAGATCTCTAACCTGGGTCTCCTGGCAAAACCCAGGGTTCTCTGAACCGGCTCTTTGAATAGACCAAGTGGCTTTCCATTTGTTGTCTTCATGTTAGCATCCGTGTTGACCTGATCATCTATACTTTTATAAAAAGAGAAAATATGCTATAGATAATTGCATTTTGCAAATTTTGTTACTTTTTCCCCTACACCTTGAAAATTGTTGTGCCCTGCTTTAAGAAACCCTGACATCCCATTGCATTTTCTTAAAATTCTAAATCCCTCATCTGCTTAAATATCATATTTACCAAATTTTGACCTTGTTCTTCAGGCCGCATCGTGGGTAAAGTGGCTGATTTTTTTTTTTATTCCTGTTCTCCCTCAAAGCACAGTATGCTGTATGTTAAAGGGGCGGGGAAGCTGCTGACTTTGCAGTGGCGCCACTTACTCATGCAGTTTTCCATTCTGGCTGAAGTAAGGGATGGGACACAACATGCCCAGAACTTGTGTCCAGTGCTTGGACAGGCGCCCAGGTCAGCACCCTGGGAACCTTGGCTGTGCTCTGCCTGCTTTCTGGGTCCATCCCAGCCCCGGGTGGATCTCAAATGCCTTGAGTTTTAACAGCTGTTGAGTCAGGCCTCTTATCTGCGATTTCAACATCCAGAAAGCTCTGATACCCAGATGTTTTTTGCTAACTCATTTGCTGGTTAGATTTGGCCTGATCTGAAGTCATTTGGTGGGTGTGGAGAGCTCCTCTGGATTGAAACATGTGGCTTTTAATGGTTTATTTATTTTTATATAAAAGTTCTTTAGCTTTTCTGTAGATGTATTTTTGAATGTGACTATGGGTCTTGTCCTAGGCCCATCTGGGGATATTGGCTAATGTATGGTGAATGCTCTGGACTTCTGTTCTAAAGCCTTAATCTGAGTTGAAAAACATTTCAGGCCCCAGCGATTTGGGGAAGGGTTTCCAGGCAGTAGGACCAGACAGCTGAGCTGGCCCTGTACCGCGCCTAGTTCCTGAGGGGTTCCTGCTGCAGTGCGGCCCGGTCAGGGCACCGCTGCTGACCTGTATCTGCAGACACTCCCCAGTGCTTGAGTGATGGTCACGTGGAAGCCTGGCATGTAGGAGGCCGGTGCCCCTGGGGGAACTGCAGGGTCATTTTCCAACATTCACCTGTCACAGTGTCCTTCAGAACCAGCCAGGTACTACAGAGTCCAGGCTGTGCCAGAGTCCAGGCCCGTGAAAACAAAGTTCAGGGAGATTCTGTTGATTTTGCCAAATTCATTTGTTCCTTTCACAGGAATTTAAGTACTTGCCGTAAGAAGGCCTGAGCTTGGCTTGTGAAAAGTAATGGTGACACTTCACGTCAGTGTAAAGTCTGTGTTTTCTGGTTTTGTTGCAGTGTCTCATTTCATCCTCTCAACCGTTCAGTGGACCAGCTGGTGTTGGCCCTTTTCACAGATGAGGAAACTGAGGGCTAAGTAGCTTTTCCACATCTGCAGACTCTAATCCTCATGACTTTTCCTGTTCTGCTGCCTTCATAGGCCCTCAGCATTGTTTGTTAAGACTCAGCTGTTTTTCAGACCCCCACCCAGTTGAAGCAATGGCTCTTTTTCAGATACCCGGGACAAATCACGTAATCTTGCGCCTCGGTTTTCTATGCCATAGAGTGGGATTCCTTCCTGATCCTTGCAAGTCTTAAGTGAAATAATCTATGTGACTCTGCTTTGTGAATTGCGAAACTCAATCTGGTGACTACAGTTAATAATAATGTGTTACATGTTTCAAAATTGCTAAACGAGTGGATCTTAAATGTTCTCAGTAAAAAAATGATAAATATGTGATGTGATGGGTATGTTAATTCACTTGATGTCATCATCCGTGTCATATACATGTATTGAAGTATTGCCTTGTATCCCCTAAATATATACAACTGGCTGGACGTGGTGGCTCACACCTTTAATCCCAGCACTTTGGGAGGCTGAGGTGGGCAGGTCACCTGAGGTTGGGAGTTTGAGACGAGACTGACCAACGTGGAGAAACCCCATCTGTACTAAAAATACAAAAATTAGCCAGGCGTAGCTTCAGGCACCTGTAATTGCAGCTACTTAGGAGGCTGAGGCAGGAGAATCACTTGAACCCGGGAGGTAGAGGTGGCAGAGAGCTGAGATCACACCATTGCATTCCAGCCTGGGTGACAGAGTGAGACTCTGTCTTCAGTGTGTGTGTGCATATATATATATTATATATATACAATTATTGTCAGTTAAAGAAAAACACTGTCTGATAACATGGTAAAGTATTTCCTGATTCTTCTTCCCGCATTGGCCTCATAAAGTTCTGGGATTACGGGTGTGAGCGACTGTGCCTGGTGTTAAGTATAACTTTGACTTCTCAAAATCTTAAGTACTAATAGCCTTCTTTTGACCAGAAGCCTTACCGATAATATAAGCAGTCAATTAACACCTACTTTGTATGTTATATGTATTTTATACCGTATTCTTAACAGTAAGGTGAGCTAGGGAAAGGAAAATGTTACTAAGAAAATCAAACTGAGTTTGGTGGTTTATGCCTGTGATCCCAACACTTGGAGAGGCCAAGGTGGGAGGATCATTAGACCCTAGGAGTTTGAGACCAGCCTGGGCAACATGACAAAACCCTGTCTCTACCAAAAAAAAAAAAAAAAAAAAAAAAATTAGCCAGGCTTGGTGGTGTGAACCTGTAGTCCCAGTTACTTAGGAGGCTGAAGTGGGAGGATTACTTGAACCTGGGAGGTTGAGGCTTCAGTGAAACAAGATCACATCCATGTACTCCAGAGTAGGCAACAGGAGTGAGATCATGTCGAAAGGAAGGAAGGAAGTGGGGGAGGAGAGAGAGACAGAAAGAAAGGAAAAAAGAAGAGATTATAAGGGAGAGAAAATACATGTACTATTCATTAGTGGCAGTGGATCATCACGAAAGGTCTTCAACCTCGTCTTCACATTGAATAGGCGGAGGAGGAGGATGGGTTGATCCTGCTGCCTCAGAAGTGGCAGAAAATCCCCGTATAAGTGGACCTGCGCAGTTGAAAGCCACAGTGTTCACAAGTCACCATACTTATTTCTCTACTCTCCTGTCTGAATCTGAAGAGCTAAGCCTCCCGGGTATTCATTCATCTTTAAGAATTCTGCATTGCCTAGCTGAATAAGTGAACAGTAAGTGTCTGTTGGAGTTTATACAATGGGGAGATGTCTTGCTGGTAATTCAGGGGGTTAGGCTTGCTGATGCAGTCAGGGAGGCCTGACTGTAGCACGCCCAGCCCCTTCGTCACCAGCTGCTGTGTGTACCCAACCGAGGACATTCATGAGGCTGTGTCTCTGTGATACCAGAACAGCTGGATGTACATTGAGAAAAGAAGGCAGCCGAATGAATATTTTCTAACCCAGCTCTAAAAAGGCAGACGCCAGGCAGCCTCCCGGGGAAGATGCTTTTTTGAGGTTGACATACTGCTGCACAGCATTGAGGTGCCATTAGATCTCTTCCCTGCCATCCACCGCCCGGTGACCCTTCCCCTGCAGCACAATGTGCCTCCCCGCATGCCTTGTCCCTTGGCCCTGTACAGTCAGCTCTCCACTTTGCCTGGCTCAGAGGTGTCCTCCATACCAAAGAGGCTTAGAGTGTCAAGATTTAGGGGAGGTTGGAAGCGGGTGGGGTAGGGAGGGGAGTCAGCCTTCCTTCTCTGCAGGGTTGCAGAAAGTTTCAAGGGTCAAGGAAATAATAAACACCTTTGAATAGAGGCTCAGAATAGTTTGTTTGGAGTTCCCAGTGACTTGTATCTCAGCTGCCAACAGCTTTGGTGCAATTTGCTTTTCTTTAGTTAAACATTCTTACATGGTTTTAAAAGCAAGTGAACAGATAAAGTGTTTCTAAGTGTAATAATTCTCTTTTTTGATGCATAGCTAACAAGCAGCTAGCAGGCAGAAGGGCCCAAAACCAAAGGCTCTCTGATTTACTCTGCAAAAAAATCTGTTCCACATGGTGTAACCTCCACATTCTTCTTCTAAGGCTGAATAAATTGGGTGCCACCCTTTGAAATGAAGTACCCTGTTTGGCCCAGGAACCTTAGTTAGCCACCTTTCTTCAGGAAAGGTGATTAATCTTGTTTTGCCAAGCAAAAGGATTATGGGTATGGCTGAACCAGTTTTGTCTGCTTTGAAATACCAGCCCTGTCAATTTTGTGTTTCTCAGTGAGGGAGGAACAGGGGATGGTCTCATGTAAGAGAAATCCTGGCTTTTGATTTCAGGAAAAAAAAAAAAAAAAAAAGAAACACCCCCAGCTACTTAGCTCTTATTTTTAATCATTATTTTCAAGACAAAAATTCAAATCCCTAACATGTACCTTACATAGTGTTTGGTTGTAGAAAAAGATCATCTGGTGGATTATCAAGACTGACAAAAATAGCTATCTTTAACTACTGAAAACTACGGAGATGGCCAAGTGCAGTAGTTCATGCCTGTAATCCCAGCACTGGGAGGCCGAGGCAGGAGGATTGCTTGAACCCTGGAGTTCAAGACCAGCCTGGGCAGCATAGTAAGAGCCCGTCTCTATAGAAAATTGGCCAGGTGTGGTGGTGTGTGCCTGTAATCCTAACTACTTGGGAGGCTGAGGTGGGAGGATCACTTGAGCCTGGGAAGTTGATTGCTTCAGTGAGCTACAGATATGCCACTGCACTCCAGCCTGGGAGGCAGAGCAAGACTCTGTCTTAAAAAAAAAAAAAAAAAAAATTTATCGAGATGGAGGAGGACTGGCAATTTTGCAGATCATTACATCAATCCTAATCAATAACTAGTTATCAACAATTTCATCAACTCAAGTGGAATTGAGAGTTGAGTTTAGACAAGCTGAATATTTATTTTTATACCTCAGAAAAACCTGATCCAAGAATCCCTTTCACATCTGCCAGGAGGTTGCTGGTGCCTGCGTCAGCTGCCCGGAGCACACGGTGCCTGCGTAGAGACCTTTCTTAGCAGAGGAAGGCCAGCAGCATCAGAGCAGTGCAAACTGGAAGCCCAAATTCAAACAGATGATGAAGAACTATGTATCTGTCACTGTTTCCATCCACAGTGCCTTATGCTATTGTAACTTTAAGAGTTGACACAGTTCTTTACCCGAACACTGAAACATGAACGGTGCCAGTAGAGCTTTGCCATTTTCATGGAAACCTAGACTTGTAAAGACCTCAGAAGATTCAGGACTAGATTTCATGTTAAAAAAGACATTGAAAACCAGTATCTCAAAAAAAGAGGTCAAAGGAACATATTTTATTTTTATTTAAAATTTTTTAGGGACAAGATCCCTTTTGGTCACTCAGGCTGGAGTGCAGTTTCTTGACATGATCCTGGCTCACTATAATCTCTAACTCCTGGGCTCAAGCAATCTTCCCAAGTAGCTGGGACTGAAAGTGTGCCCAACCAAGTCCAGCTAATTTTTTTTTCTTTAAATTTTGTAGTGCCAGGATCTTGCTGTGTTGCCCAGGCCAGTCTCAAACTCCTGGTCTCAAGCGATCTTCCCACTTTGGCCTCCTGAAGTGCTGACATTACAGACATGAGCCACTGTGCCTGGCTGGAAAGTATTTTATTATAAAGCATTTAAAAATTAATACATCATGAAACTATAAAACAAAGAGTTTAGACAAGTTGCATAATGGATTGTTTGAAAATTTGAGTTAAAGCAATTTTGACAGAGCAGTTAGAGGCTTATATGGTGGCTCATCTGAGGCTCCAGTGAATCCCACCCCAAATGGACCAGTTAGCATGCAGCCAGTAAGACATCTTCCTGGGCCACAGACAGGTCCTCTTGACAGGACGGCCGTCATACACATGGGGCTCAGTGGATGTTATTCTGACAGTGACCACGTACCAAGCACTACACTAGCATATATGCTCTTTATTTATTGCAATAATCCTTGGAGGGTAGGTTGGGTTACCTGAGATTTGCAGATGGAACAGAGCTCAGAGAGGTAAAGGGAATTACTCAGAGTCACACACTAGGGAGGGGCAGAGCTGGTATTCAGCCTGGTTTGTGTGATTCTAGAACCTTCCCATACTCATGTGGAGCCCATACTCATGGCTTGAGCATTGCCTACTCACTTTGATATCTGTGAGCTTGAGTTTCCCCTTATGCTAAAACTGGGATCTATGAGGCTTGGCTTCTAGGAACTGCACACCTTCTAATAGTATGATTATATGCCCCCTTGTTGTATCATGACTAACACTGATTTATTTTAGAGAAAATTGTAATTGATCTATTTTTCTTCTGCAAACAATGGCTTCTTTCTGACTTAGTTAAAATGAAGATGAATAACTATTTTAGAGAGCCAAATTGTAGCAGCTCTTTGTAAATACTTTCTGCAGTCTAGAAAAACAGCTTTGATTGGACAGGCAGAATCTAGAGATTAGTAGAATTAGGAAAATGTCTGAGTTAGTCTTTGTTGCGATTTTGTGAGCTAAGGGGATATTTAGGGTATTTGTGATGTTTCTTTATGACTTGAAAGGTAATTTGTGTTGGTGACATCAGCCTTGATTCTGCTGTAGAGACGCTTACAAGATGAGCATCTTGTGTGGTGTTCAGAGGTAAAGGGTGGCTCCTGGAAGACAGAAATCTGCCAGGGGTAAGAATGTGGAGATTCTTGCAAAGCAAGCACTTCAGATACAGCAACTGCTGTTGGCCAGAGCACAGATGTTTGAACATTGTTTTACTTTCTAGTCACTGGCTTTCATCAATGGAATCCTTCCTTTTGGAGGATTATTACTGATGCCAAATGCTGTCAGATGAAACTTGAGGTGTGGCCTGGGGTACCTCTGTGGTCAGGTAGATCCGACTAGGAGTACTTTTACTCATATTTGATTTTTTTTTTTTTTTGAGACCAAGTCTTTTGCTCTGTCACCCAGGCTGGTGTACAGTGGCATGATCTCGGCTCACTGCAACCTCAGCTTCCCAGGTTCAAGCAGTTCCCCTGCCTCAGCCTCCCAAGTAGCTGGGATTACAGGCATGCGCCACCATGCCCAGCTAATTTTGTATTTTTAGTAGAGATGGGGTTTCACCATGCTGGTAAGGCTGGTCTTGAACTCCTGACCTCAGGTGGTCTGCCTGCCCAGCCTCCCAAAGTGATGGGATTACAGGCGTGAGCCACCACGGCCAGCCCACACTTGGTTTGACTCCCACAACCACAGTCTATTGCAGGCAGATAGGACTCGGTCTATAGTTAAGGACATCGGGAGCTTAGAGGCTGGACGGATGCTTTGCTCAGCTTTCCCGGTGACAACAGGATTCCTGATCCATAGGTCTTCTTCTGACCCACATTGCTTCTGTTTGGTCCAACTTAGAAAGTTGCACGTTTCATTTGAAATGAAGAAGGCCTAAGCCAGGATGGTACAACTGTCAGTTCCAAGTGCTGGATCCATTTCTAACTACCAGAGGCATGGCGGATGCCTCAGAGAAGGGAGGAGTCCATTTGGATGGAGCTGTGTGTGGCTGACATCTTCCTACTCCACATCCTTCACTTTGGCACGTAGGTTAGCAGTTCTCAAAGCTTTGGGTCTGTCTTGCGTTTAAATGGCTCTTTTCCCAGGCTTGATTTTGTAACACTGTGCTTTGATTACTTGAGAACATTGATTCTCTGAGTTAATGCAGACCTTCCCAATGTGACATATTTCATTACACAATATCAGAAAAGCACATGGGTTAATATCCACCCCCAATGTCATCAAAAAAGCATTTAGGTGCTGGGGAGCTGTCAGGCTTACAGAGACTGGTACAAGTTTTCCAAAGTTCTTTCTCTTTTTCTGGAAAGCTCAAATTTATCCTTGGCAGCAAATGCTGTTAGTTGTTTTTTCTTGGAGTGACAGGCTTACTACATTCACGTTTTTGAGAAAATGATTATAGACCACTCGGGCGTGAAAAACCCTGGTTTGTCCATCAGTTGTACTTTCAAGTGAAGATGATGTTCCCTGAAAAGAATCTCACAGCTTGTCTGCACAGTGCTCAGTTTGGCTGGTATGCAGCAAAAGTGCTTTATGAAGAGACCTGTACTCAAGGGTTGAGCTTTAATCAAATTAATATTGTTCACAGTGTCAGCAAAGGCCTTCATCTATGAACTTGGCATCTTCCCTGTAGGTGGCAGCGAAGAAGAGCATAGTGATGTGGTGCCCATCCCGACTGGTGCTGAGGCTGCCCAAATGCCGCCACCATGGCTCTCGAAGCATTAGTGCTAGCATCACACAGCAACAAAGGAAATTAGAGCTTGGCATTGTTATGGGCATAGTTCTGACCTCAGGGACTTCCTGAAGGGGTCTCAGGGGCTCAGGGGTCTCTGGATTACACTTTTAGGACTGCTCCTTTGGAGTATTGGAAATTTCCTCATTCAGCACATTCCTTGAGGGCCGACTTGGTGCCAGGTGGTGTGCTAGGTGCTGGGGATGCTCAGATGAACGGCACTGTACCTGACTGCAAGGAGCTCATGGTCTAATGGAGAAGGGGGTGAAGTAAACAGGTGCCTGCAAAACCTTCTGGTAAGTGCTGTGATCATGGTAAGCAGAAGGGATGCCCTGCTAGAGTGTAGGTGGAGCCCCCAGCCCCGGTTGGTATTCTAGTGGTGGTGATGAGGGGTGTTTCCTGGAGGAAGTACCACCGAGCTGAGCTTGGAAGGATAGAAGTAGAAGTAAGCCAGGTAAAGAAGGTGTTCCATGAAGATAGAGTGGCTTGGGAAAAGGCTTGGAGCAGGCGAGAGTGTGTGGTGTTCAAGAAACCACAAATAGCTCAGTAGGGCTGCGGTACAGGAGTTGGGGGTGGGGGTGCAGGGATAAGATGGGGCTGAGAAGTATCCAGAGGCCAGACCCCAAGGACAGTGGAGATCCACTGCAGGCGTGAGGCAGGGATGTGAGGGGATCGGATCTGCACTTTGGAACGATCACTCAGACATGAAGAGGAGTGGGATGGGGAGAGATGAGAGTGATGGATAAACCAGTCGAGGCTGTTGCGGGAGTCCAGAAAACACCACCCGGGCCCAAACCAAGGAGGTGACGGTGGAGGTGAATGTGTAGATATTTAGAAGACTTTTAATCTCCTTAATCTGTGGATATTTTGAATAGCAGGACTTGATGATTGATTCGACATTGAGGGCGAACAATCTGGAATCAGGTAAAGATACACAAGATCTGCAGACTGATAGCTGCACGGTGGTGCCTTCATAGAGGCAAAGGGCATGGGACGAGCATTAGAGGCAAGATGACCACGAGAACTTCAGGTATAGTCACATACATGCGTGCATCTCTCTACCTTCAGGCAAAAGTGTCCAGAACGAGTCAGAGCTGCAGCTGGAGAGGGTTCTGGCCTTGAGGTTTCAGTTGAGGAGCCATCAGTGTAGGTCGTGGTTGAGGGCCCCCTTGTTGATGAGATCACAGGAGGAGAGTGTGGACTTGCCAACTGTATCACAGGGCTCAAGTCAAGAGAGAAGTCATAGCAAGCCACAGGTTTTAGGAGCAAGGAAACCTGAGGCCTGGGTCTTCCTGGCCCTTCACATCTGCAGAGGAGAGCAGAGAACAATTTTAAATCATTAACTCTTCAACTAAACTACATATGGTCAGAACATGCTTTACAAATTAATTTAATTATTTTATTTAGTGTTTTTAGAGACAGGGTCTCATTCTGTCACCCAAGCTTCAGTATAGTGATGCAATCAGAGCTCACTGCAGCCTTGAACTCGTGAGCTCAAGTGATCCTCATGCCTTAGCCTCCCGAGTAGCTGTGACTATAGGCATGCACCACGGTGCTTGAGTAACTGTTTTTTGTTTGTTTGTTTGTTTGTTTTAAAGATAGGATCTTGCTGTGTTGCCCAGGCTGGTCTTTGAACTCTTGGCCTCAAGTAATCCTTCCACCTTGGCCTCCCAAAGTGCTGGGATTACAGGCATGAGCCACTGCGCCCATCCATAGCATGCTTTTAAATGTAACATACTAAACTATTTTATGAGAATATAGCCCATATTATATATGATTTGGTTCCTGAGCTCACACAGACTTTAGGTCTATAAAAGATGGTAAAAATACCAATTACACTTTATATTTCCCTTTCCCACCAGAACATTTTTCTTTTAAAAGTAGGGTGGTTTTTTCTTCCCATCTGTGGTTTCAATAGTTCTCAGAATTTTTTTTTTTTTTTTTGAGATAGAGTCTTACTCTGTCACCCAGGGTGGAGTACAGTGGCGTGATCTCAGCTCACTGCAACCCCCACCTCCCAGGTTCAAGTGATTCTCCTGCCTCAGCCTCCTGAATAGCTGCGACTACAGACATGTGCCCCCATGCCCAGCTAATTTTTTTGTATTTTTAGTAGAGACAGGGTTTCACCCGTGTTGGCCAGGATGGTCTCAATGTCCTTATCTCATGATCCGCTCGCCTCATCCTCCCAAAGGCGTGAGCCAGCTCCCCCAGCCAGTTCTCAGAAATCTTTTTTTTTTTTTTTTTGACAGAGTCTCACTCTGTCGCCCTGGCTGGAGTGCAGTGGTACAATCTCGGCTCACTGCATCCTCTGCCTCCCAGGTTCAAGCAATTCTCCTGCCTCAGCCTCCTGAGTAGCTGGGATTACAGGCATGCACCACCACGCCCGGCTAATTTTTTTGTATTTTTAGTAGAGATGGGGTTTCACCATGTTGGTCAGGCTGGTCTTGAACTCCTGCCCTCGTGATCTGCCTGCCTCGGCCCCCCAGAGTGCTGAGATTACAGGTGCGAGCCACTGCCCCCGGCCCCAGTTCTCAGAAGTTTTAACCCTTCTTTCTTTATACGAATAAGGTAACCTGGTAATTTTGGAAGTGATGATTTCCATGAGGCGGATGGCCACAACAGAAATGGTGTTAGAAGTGCCAGCATGCATGTGAAGTTTAGACAAGATCTGTTCCTTGGCCTTGTGGTGATGGGAAGAGGGAAGCTGGAGGTGTTCATTCTCACCTTAGAGCTTGGTGTCAGGAAGCACTGTCTGGAGGTTTCCCTCCATGGTGGGAGGGATGAGGCAGACATGGGAGGGAGAAGGCCAGTCTGGAACAGGAGCCCAGCCTCTCTCACCAAGCCTCCTCAGGGAAGCAGCCAGGCCCATACCACGCAGCCAGCCTTGCTGGGCTAGGAGAGGGCTGATGATTACTTCCTATTTCTCTTTGCATTTGAAAATCTTGTGTAATGTGCTTCTGCACTTTCAAAATCAAGAACAAAATAACCAAATAAAATGACCTGTAGCCCTGGACTTGTGACACACAGGCAGTTTGCTTATCACCTAGGCTACCAATTAACAGTGCTCCTCCATAGCTCAGGGCCTGGGGGGTTCCAATGGAAGAGCTGGGCATGTCTAGAGAATGTGCCTATCCTATACCAGCCATCCTAACTTCCAAAATACAGGCAACTTAGCAGCAAGGGTTTTAAGGTCATTATCAACCTGCTGTGTGGTTGCGGAAGTTGAAATATCTTTAAATATTTTTACTTAAAGCTTTTTAGCTCTACCTATACATGGGAGCGGGGGCTAACATAGTATTTCGTTTTATTGACGTATTCTCAGTTTTTGGTTTCTGAAAGTGAACTGTATGGCACGTTGTTCTCACTTGTAATCACTGATGGTGTAGCCTAAGAAACCTGGTCGCTCAACTGCATTGCACAGTGGAGAGGAAGCTTCTGTACATCTTGGATCTTACTGTTGGTGGCCAGTGCTCAGCAGGTGGCAACTTGCAGAGAGAGGACTATTGAGGATGAAGAGAAGAATCTTGACATCGCAACCTTTTCGCACCCTGGTTTCTGCATCATAATTTTACCATTTGGTTAGAACACCAGTTCTATGCACAGTCAGATAAACAGTGCAGGTAAAATATCAAGCCAAAGATACAGAGTAATAACTTTTCCACTATCCCAGTGTACACAGACACCTTATATACCGGTGTCTTAGCAGATAAAGGATCCAGGGGCAGATTTCGAATCAAAGCTGTGTTTTGCTTTGGTTCACCTCCATTAACACTTCGGTCCTAATGTTGTCTCTAGGCAGTTGCTTTAAACTGAACTGAAGTGCATCCACTGCAAAGAGATGGGGAAAAGCATGGAAGGTGGAAGGCATGTGGAGACCCAGTGGCAGATTTCAGCTGAGATTTTTCAAAAGCCTACACACTTTCTAACAGTGGTGCCACTTGCCTTGGAAAGTGGCTGCCCCAGTCACATTTGAAGGTTAAAGCAGAGGGTGGATGATACCTCACATGATTATTACAGCAGGACCTCTTATATTTACTTTTTTTTTTTGAGACAGGGTCTTTCTCTACCCAGGCCAGGGTGCAGTGGCACTGTCGTAGCTCACTGCAGCCTCGTGCGCCTGGGCTTAAGTGATCCTACTGCCTCAGCCTCCCAAGTGGCTGGACCACAGGTGTGTGCCGCCATGCTCGGCTAATTTTGTTGTTGTTGAGACAGGGTCTCATTTCGTTGCCCAGGCTGGTCTTGAACGCAGTCCTCTTGCCTCAGCATCTCAAAGTGTCGGGATTACAGGCTTGAGCCACCATGGCCAGCCTCTTACATAAACTTTTAAATTTTTCCTGTTTTTATATAGACCTTTTTAAAATTTGAGCCTCTCCAAGCCGGGCAAAGTGGCTCATGCCTGTAATCCCAACTTGAGAGGCTGAGGCAGGGGGATCACTTGCAGCCTAAAGTTCATGACCAGCCTGAGCAATGTAGCAAGACCACCTCTCCCTTTTTTAAAAGCTCTCTTAAAGAAAAAATTGCCTCCCAGCAGCCTTGCAAAACAAGACCATTATCATATGATACAGATGAGAAAATTGAGTCTGGCTGAGTGATGTGTTCAGGGTAATTTGATTCCACATCTTTTGACATACAGGACTCTTTCCATTTGTCACACCTACAGCCTTCTGTTCCAGGAGGAAGGAAGGGGACACCGTCTCTTCCGAGTCTAGAGTATCTACGCTATGTGACGACAAATGATGAAATGGAATAGGAATGGATCTAAAAATCATTGTGATTAGGATCTACAAGCGCATTTCTGTTTGCTAATACATTGGTTTTATAATGTACTGCTGTGGCTAACCACAGACCATTAGCAGGGAATGTATCTGTGGTTAGATAGCTAGAGTGTTCGTTCACTCCCTGTCAGGAGGGCAGTAAATCAAGAAGGCAGGTTGAAGCACAGCTTCAAATGCTGCCATGTGGCTGTGGAAGACTGTTCAATCAGCAGCAGCCAGCCAGCCTGGTGTGCGAGATGAGGGATCCGATCAGGTTGCTCTTTTTGGAACAAAGGCATTTTGCAGCCCTCCAGGTGGTTGCAGATGATTGCAAAGGGAAGCTCTGGCGTCCAACCAGAGGGCAGACTGCATCTATCTTCAATATTGTTAGGAGTCCTTAGTATCCCAGGACACTTCTTTTTTTTTTTTTAGTTCCACCTTTTGAGACCATAGCTCCATCGTTAATGGCGTTTTTGAATACCAAATGCAGGCATATGTGTATATGAGAATACATGTGCACATGGCTGTGTGTGAGACAGAGAGAGAGAGGGGAAATCCTGGTAACCGATGCATAGTCATTTAACAACACTCAGCTGTTTGAATAACAATAGTAATCATTCTTTATATTTGTAAGAGACATTCACAGGTATGGTTTGAATGGTAATATGACTAGGGTTAACAATCATTATTGTTCCCACCAGTGCTCTGAGGAAGTTGAGCCCCAGTGGGAGGATGAGGGCAGGGAAATAGAGATCTGTAGCGTACCTTCTCTGCCTGCCTTTGATTTATCTTTTCCACATTCATTTACATTATTTCTCCACACCCCCTCCGTCTCTCTCATTTTTTCTTAGCCCCTCTTGTAGGTGACACCTCTTAGACTGGGACTTTCGGAGCCAGTGATTGTGCGGTGTGTTTATTTCATGTTATAATGCCATTTCTTTTTTCCTTATTATCTCCGTGTCCCACATGAAAGGCCATTGAACTTAAACTTGCTCTCAGGGGGTGGCAGTAGAGGAGGCCCACTGGGAGGGGCTTTGCCAGCCAAAGCCACGCTGCTCCTCTCTTCAGTTGTGTTTCTTATTTCCATTTCTTTGGTTCCCGCTCAGGCTGCTGAAACGTCTCTCCAGTCTTTTCCTCTTTTAGCACGCCTTCTTTTTGGCTTGCTTTGCCCCACCAGACATGCTGTTGTCACCAGTCCAATCCATCTGTGTTTTCTGGATACACACTGGGTGTCAATGCTTTGACAAGTGTGGGTTCCAGCAAGCCTAAGCACCAGGCCCCACAGAGCCATGTCCTCTGGGAGGACCAGCCCCCGTGCCCTTCTGGTTTGAGATGCGTGGTCCTGCCCTGCGCTCCGGTCCCCGGATGGGGTGGGATGGCTGCCTTATGATGGGTAACTAGCTTGTCATCCGGACCCAATTGCTTTTAATAAAATTGCCACTCAGGAGACCCTGCTGCTGGCAGAATGGCTTCTTTTCTTCTGCTTGTGCTAGTTCCCGGCTCACAGCAGCATCTGCCCTGCATGTGGTTGGTGGCGGCCTTGCCCTGGCCACACGGTGGTCGTGTCCCCACTGAGACATCAGAGCCAGCATTTCTGGTGGAGTGCAGAGTTGCAAGGGGGTGACCAGGCTTAGTGTCACGGGGCCTGGATTACACTTCAGGTCTGGATATCCTCTCTGAGCCTGAATTTCCATGATCTATAAAATTGAATCAAGTATCAAATATCCTAATCAAGTATCCTAACAGTCTTGATCATTGTAGAGACTAGTGAACCAATGTCTGCTTGGAGTCCAGACTGTGAAAGCGCTAGAACGTGTTCGCTCATTCATTCTTCCTGCACAGAGTGTCTCCAGGATGCCAAGCCCACTTCCATGCTCTGGGAAAGAGCAGTGAACACAATGAACCAATACAAGTCCTCGCATCCTGGTGGGACAGGGACAGTGGCAAGGAAGCAGATCAGTGAACTGGGGGTTCCCTGGAGGGCTGAGTGCGCTGAAGAAGGGAAACAGTGACTGAAGGGACAGAGTGTATAGCCTGGGTATCACTTGGTATCTCTCTACTTAAACTGGAGTCAGGTGCCATTTCCTCCAGGAAGCCTTCCCTGATTCTTCCAGGCTAATGTAACAACGGCTGTGGTGTATTGAGTAGCCACCAGGTCCCAAGGACTGTATCATGCATCACCTGTAATCCTCATTCTCATCTGCGTGCTAAGTGTTATTCTCACCATGCTTCCTCTGTGTCTAATTTATGTATTTTTTAGATGCTTCACATTTTTATTAGGGAAATGCAAATCAGAGTCACAGTGATACAGCATGGATCCCTGCATACACAGACACCATATACATGCATATACGTGTCAGTAATTGGTCTCAACACAGTAAACAGCTTTTCAGGTCTTATTGAAAATGTCTTTTTTTCTTCTCCTTGTAAAAATATCTTTGGGGGTACAGTGCAGGAAGGTTTATTACATAGACACACTGCGTTACGGTGAGGTTTGGGCTTCTGGTGAACCTGTCACTGGAATAGTGAACACTGTACCCTGAACAGTGGGTCCCATAGTGGGTGCAACAGGCAATTTTCAGTCCTCATCCCCTCCTACCCTCCACCTTTTCAATCCTCCCTCCTCCTACCCTCACCTTTTCAATCCTCCCTCCTCCTACCCTCACCCTTTCAATCCTCCCCCCTCCTACCCTCACCCTTTCAATCCTCCCCCCTCCTACCCTCACCCTTTCAATCCTCACCCCCTCCTACCCTCACCCTTTCAATCCCACCCCCTCCAACCCTCCACCCTTTCAGTCCTCCCCCCTCCTACCCTCACCCTTTCAGTTCTCACCCCCTTCTACCCCCTATCCTTTCAATCCTCACCCCTCCTACCCTCTACCCTTTCAGTCCTCACCCTTCCTACGCCTCCACCCTTTTGGAGCCTCCAGTGTCTGTTATTCCACTGTGTGTTCAGCGTACCCACTGTTTAGCTCCCACTATGAATAAGAGCATGCAGTATTTAATTTCAGCTTCTGAGTTATTGCACTTAGAATAATGGGTTCCAGTTCCATCCATATTGCTACAGAAGACATCATGATTTCATTCTTTTTTATGGCTGTACTGTATTCCAGGGTCTTTTTTCCTTTTTTTTGTTGGAACAGGATCTTGCTCTGTTTCCCAGGCCGGAGTACAGTGGCATGATCTCAGCTCACTGCAATTTCTGCCTCCCAGGTTTAAGTGATACTCCTACCTCACCCTCCCAAGTAACTGGGACTACAGGCATGTGCCACCACGCTTGGCTAATTTTTGTATTTTTTGTAGAGATGAGGGTCTCGCTGTGTTTCCCAGGCTGGTCTTGAACTTCTGGGCTCAAATGATCCTCCGACCGAGGCCTGCCAAAGTGCTGGGATTACAAGTGAGAGGCACGATGCCTGGCCGCCACATTTTCTTTATCCAGTCCTTTGTTGATAGACACTTAGATTGATTCCATGACTTTGCTGTTTTGAATAGTGCTGTGATAAACATGTGGGTGCCAATGTCTGTTTGATGTAATGATTTCATTTCCTTTGGATAGATAGGCAGTAGGGGGATTGCTGGGTGGAACGTAGCTCAGAGAGATCAAGCTACTGCCTGGGATCACATGCTAGCAAGGGCGGAACTGAATGTCCTGACTCGAGACTCCGCCCTCTCTGCCACACCTCCTCTCTTCTCTGTCCCCAGGTCTTATGTTCACCTTTCTTCAGCTTCACCATGGTATGGAAGTTTACGTTTCTGTGTTTTTCCTGTCAGCCTGAAGCATAGGAACTGTTATTCTCAGCACCTGGAGCCACGCCAAGTGCTGAATAGGAGCTTATTGCAAGTTGACTGAATTGATAACTAGCCCCAGCCCTTTGCCGTGTCTTTCCACTGAGATGCCACAGATTTCTCCTTAGGAGTGCTCGTGGACTTCAAAGGGAGCAGTCCAGGTGAATATACTTAGAGAGGACATGAGGGAAAAAAGTTTTTTTTTCATATAAAAGAATTCATTTGAGATATAAGCCATCTTGGTTAAGTGAAGCAGTGACTTTTTATAAAGTCTCGCCTCTGAACTTTACAGTAAGCAAGCTGAGATCCACACTTAACCACCGCAACGGAACTTTGGTGGGCAGTTGTACAATAGGCAATTGTGTTGGCTTAATGTGAGTTCTTGTGAGGTTGACCTTTGTATGTCTTGAAAGTCTTTAGCATTTAAAGTCTGCTTCTATGCATTGATTTTTTTTTTTTTTTTTTTTTTGAGACAGAGTCTTGCTCTGTCGTCCTGGCTAGAGTGCAATGGCATGATCTTGGCTCACTGCAATCTCTGCCTCCCAGGTTCAAGCAATTCTCCTGCCTCCACCTCTTTAGTAGCTGGAATTACAGGCATGTGCCACCATGCCCTGCTAATTTTTTTTATTTTTAGTAGAGACAGGGTTTCACCATGTTGGCCAGGCTGGTGTCAAACGCCTGACCTCATGTGATCCTCCTGCCTGGGCCTCCCACAGTGCTGGGATAACAGGTGTGAGCCACTGCGCCCAGCCCTGTGCATTGATTTTGATCAAGAAAGGGTTAGAAATGGTCAGGCACCGTGGCTCATGCCTGTTAATTCCAGCACTTTGGGAGGCTGAGGTGGGTGATCACGAGATAAGGAGTTTGAGACCAGCCTGGCCAACATGGTGAAACCTGTCTCTATTAAAGATACAAAAAATTAGCCAGGCATGATGGTGCGCTTGTAATCCCAGCTACTTGGGAGGCTGAGGCAGGAGAATTGCCTGAACCTGGGAGGCGGAGGTTGCAGTGAGCCGAGGTCTTGCCATTGCACTCCAGCCTGGGCGATGGGGTGAGACTCCAGCTCAGAAAAAAAAAAGAAAGAAAGAAAGGGATAGAACTCAATTATATGGATGAACTGTACAGTTCCCCCGGAGGGTTAGGATTCTGGTCTTGCCAGCTCACTCCTCCCGAGGCTCAAGTTTGGTCTCTGGAGGATCATCCATTAAGCAGCACATCACAGCCTCCCACAGTTCCCTGTGGGCCTGTTGGGAATGAGCTCCTGTCCCATTGTGAGTGGACACTTCTTTGCTCATTGACTAACGCCACTGCTGTGTAACACCATGGTAGGTCCAATTTTAGTATCACCTTGCTTCTTGGAGAAAAGAAACACCTTAGAGCAAAAATGACTAGGCTATTGAAGAATTCCATGCATGTTATAAATGTGATTAAGTCCATACTGCTACCAAGGAGTGGAAGTGAGTCAGGCACAGAGCTTGTGGTAGGACTTCATCAGGACTGGGAGTATTCTACGCAACAAAGGACTTGATGTTGACTAGGGACAGAGCAGGGTGGAGCTCAGCACACGAGAAGAGAAGACGAAGACGATTCAAGGCAGTTCCAGATACTGGCTTCAGCTAGTTGAGAGTGTCAGTAAACGCACTCGTTTATTTTTTTCATTCATTCAGCGCCAGCTTTCGTACACATACTAAGTGCAGAATAAATATAGCAGTGCCGTGGGCAGTCCCAGGGAGCCATTAACAGACTGTAAATAAAGACTGTAAAGGGGGATGACCACGTGAAGACACAGGGAGAAGACAGCCAGTGAGAGAGGCCTCAGAAGAGACTAACCCTGCACCCTAATCCAGTCTGACTAGTGTTCTTATAAGAAGAGATTAGTCACAGACACGTAGAGGGGACAACCATCCGAAGACACAGGGAGAAGACAGCCAGCAAGAGAGCCTCAGAATAAAGTAGCGTAGCTGAACCTCGTCAGTTGTGAGTATTGTGGGTACCCGGGCAGCATAGCTGGTGTGAGTACCTGCAGTACCCCCGGCAGAGTAGCAGCACCTAGTAGCCGTAGTGGTATGCAAATGCCCTTGCAGCATATCTGGGCCCCATAGGCATGAGTTCTAGAAATACCCTCTGTCATGGCTTCGTTGTGTCCCAGATTCATGTGTTGAATCTCTAACCCTTGTCCCTCAGAATGTGTCTACGCTTGGAAATAGGTCTTCCAAGAGGTGATTAAGTTAAACAGTGGCCGTTAGGGCGGGCCCTAATCCAGTCTGACTGGTGTCCTTATAAGAAGAGGAGTTAAGACACAGACACGTAGAGAGGGACGGTCACACGAAGACTCGGGGAGAAGACGGCCGGTGAGAGGTCTCAGAAGAAACGAGACCTGCTGACCTTGATCTCAGGCGTCCGGCCTCCAGGAGTGTTAAGCCCTCCAGTCTGTAGTACGTTGTCATGGCAGCCCTAGCAAGCTAACGCCGCCGTAGCGCATGCGGACCCGCAGGCATGGGTCCCGTGAGGACCCCGGCAGGGCATCTGGGTGTGGTAGATGCGCCACGTGTGGTTGCTGTATCTAAATGCTGTCTCTGCAGGATTCTTGTCTATGAATCAAGTGGAGGGAATGGGAGTTTTCAGCATGCTTGCAGCCTAGGTCTTGATCTAAGGTCATTTCACAGATGTTTGAGAGTTCGAGCTTTCTTATGATTCTAGTCGTGTATGTGTTACCCAACAATATTTCATTTTATTTTAAAAATTCATATGCTTGTTAGCTCTTTTGTTCTAAGTAGTTCTGTTAGCTCTTCTTATACAGCAGTCTTCCATTATCCACAGTTTTGCTTTCTGCAGTTTCAGTTACCCACAGTCAGCTGCAGTCCGAAAATATTAAATGGAAAATTCCAGAAATAAGCAATTCCTTAGTTTTAAACTGAATGCCATTTTGCGCGGCAGGATGAAAGTTTGTGCTGCCTGGTTTCATCCCTTTGTCCCACGCGCTCACACTGTAGACGCCCCTACCATGAGTCACTTAATAGGAGTCTTAGTTATCAAATGACTGTCATGGTATCAGAGTTTTTGTGTTCAAGGAACGCTTATTTTATCAGTGATGCTGGCATATTGTTATAATTGTTCTATTTATTATTAGTTATTTATTATTACTGAATCTGTTATAGTGCCTCATTTATGAATTAAGCATCATCATAGGTCACCATAGGTATGTATGTACACTTGACCCTTGAACAACATAGGAGTTGGGGTGCTAAGCCCCACACAGTTGAAAATCTATTTTTAATTCCCCAAAAGTTAACTACAAATAGCCTACTGTTGACCAAAGTCCTTACCAATAACATAAACAGTTGATCAACACAAATTTTATATGTTATATGTATTATATTCTGTATTCTTAAAATAAGCTGGAGAAAAGAAAATGTTATTAAGGAAATCATAAGGAAGAGAAAATGTATTTACTATTCCATTAGTGGAAGCAGGTCATCATAAAGGCAGGCTGAGGAGGAGGAGGAAGTGGAAGCACTGGTCCTGCTGTTTCAGGAGTGGCAGAAGCAGAAGAAATCCACATAGAAGTGGATCCACATGGTTCAAACCAGTGTTGTTCAACTGTCTAGGAAGAAACACAGTGTATTCAGGGTTCAGTGCCCTCCACAGTTCCAGCCATCCACTGGGGGTCTTGGAATGTATTCCCCGTGGTTAATGTGGGGCCACTGTACAGACTGGGCTCTTCTTCGGGTGCTCCTTTTCTCTGTTTGACAAACTCATTTTTATTCTTTAAAACCCAGCCACTAGTGTCACCTGGACCAAGAATCCCGTCCTGTGTCATCCAGGCCCCTCTTGGTGCCTTTGGAGGAGCCTCTGCCTGTTTCTTTGCCGTCGCACTCTCATGAGTGACAACGTCTGTCCCTCACCCTGCAAAGTCTCAGGCCCAGAAGGTTCTCTTCATTGTTGCTTGTTGAGTGAACACATGAGTGACTATATCACTTTCTTGAAAGCCAGTTTTTCAAAATGGTTGAATTATTTTGATATTTTTTAATTGTGGTAAAATACATGTAACAAAATTTGTGATTTAACCATTTTAAGTGTACAAATTCCGTGACATTAATTACATTCATAATATTGTGCAACCATCACCACTGTCTACTTCCAAAATTTCCATGACCCTAAACCGAAACTCAGTACTCATGAAGCAGCGTCTCCCCATCCCTCCCACCTCCCCGCCCCTGGTGGCCTGCAGTCTGCTTTCTGCCTCCGGGAATTTGCCTATTCTGTAGAGCTCATTTTATTCCTCTATTATATGGACAGGTCACATGTTTATCTGTTCATCCATCCACTGACACTTGCGTTGTTTCCACCTTTTGGTTGTTGTTATTCTTCAGAATAATGCTGTTCTGAATGTGGGTTTGAAATACCTGTTCAAGCCCCTGTTTTTAGTTCTATTGTGTGTCTACCTAGGCATTTGCCGGATCCTATGGTGATCCTGTTTAACTTTTTGAGGATCTGCCAAACTGTTTTCCACAATGGCTTGTACCATTTTACATTTACACCAGCAGTGCAGGAGGGTTCTAATTTCTCCACATTCTTGCCAATGCTTGTTATTTTCACTTTTTTGATGATAGCCATTCTAGTATGTGTGAAGGAGTAGCTCATTATGGCTTTAATTTGCATTTCCGTGATGACTAGTGATGTTGAGCGTCTTTTCATGTGCTTATTGGCCATTTGTATATCTTCTTAGAGAAACATCTGTTTAAGGTCTTTGCCCCATTTTGAAATTGGGTTGTTTATCTTTTTGTTATTGAACAAAATGATTGCAATTTAAAGGAAAAAAGGGTGCTACTTAAAAGGGTGAACCCTTCCTGTCACCTGGCTTTCTAGGAAGCTTATTCTCTGACAGTGCTAGATTGACAATGTTATTTTAATCATCATTTTCTCTTCCTTCCTGTTTTCTCGGCTTTCTTGCACTTTTTTATAGTATTCATTTTTTTTTGTTTGTTTTTTTGGAGACAAAGTCTAGCTCTCGTCACCCAGGCTGGAGTGCAGTGGCACAATCTCGGCTTACTGCAACCTCCGCCTCCCAGGTTCAAGCAGTTCTCCTGCCTCAGCCTCCCGAGTAGCTGGGATTACATGCACCCACCAACCCGCCCAGCTAAGTTTTGTATTTTTAGTAGAGATGGGTTTTGCTATGTTGGCCAGGCTGGTGTCGAACTCCTGACCTCAGGTTCATCTTCCCTCCTCGGCCTCCGAAAGTGCTGGGATTACGGGTGTGAGCCACCGCGCCCATTTTGGATTATACTTCAAACAGAACTCAAAGAATCAGACTGCTGATAATGTAGGACCACTGTCCAGACTGGGCCCTTTGTCAGGTGCCGCTTTTCTCTCTTTGACCAACTCCTTTTGATTCTTTAAAACTCAGCCACCTGTGTTACCTCGACCAAGAATCCTGTTCTGTGTCACCTCAGGGCCCTCTCAGTGCCTCTCTAAATCTCAAATTTTCACTCTGGAGAATTCAACAACTCAAATCCTTTTCAAATAAATTTTAAAAATTAGAGAACTAGATTGTCAATTCGTGTTATGTGAATGCTCTTTAAAAAGTGGTAATGTTTTATAAACGTACTCTGAGCAATATTTTCCAGTGTATTTTGGTGTGGGATTTGGAGAAGGGCTTTGAAGTGGAAAGGCAAATGTTACCTTGGGTAGATCTGAATATGCAACAAAATGATTCCATTGACCGTCCAGTCATAGTCTCACTCTCTGAACTGAACGGAAAGAGGGCAAGGCTTGAGTGCAGCTGCTCCAGGGACGGGGACAGGTATTATCGGCAGGGGCCCTCGCCCTTCCCTGGACTCATTGGCATCACTCCTGTTGCTCCCATCAGTGCTGTGGGCCAGGGCTTCTCATCCTGTGTGGAATCTGGCATGAGGAATTTTCAGCGTGATTTTGAAAGCTATTCTAAGAGAGTAAAATGGTGGAAGGCATATACTTCTGTGCTGGCTGCTGAAGCGTGCCAGTACTGGCCTGGAATACAGCTATTTTCTTTTTTTAATGAACTAGTTCTTGAAGAAAAAAGTCTGCTGCAACCTATAGGTCCAAAAACAGTTCAATACATCTTTTTTTCCCTTGTACAAACTGGATATCTTCTTATTTTTAATATCCTGCCTCATTCCATGAAGGCTTTATGGTATCTGCCAACAGTTGAGTAGGCTTGCTGGAATCATTAACAAATACACAGTTTTTTTTCTTTTCATTTTTTACTGAATGATGGGATTTTTGTGTGTGTGTGCTGATTCCTCCCCTTAACAAAAAAGCTTTCTTGAGGTATCAACTTTTAATAATCTGAGCATATTTAAATGAACAATTTGATAAGTTTTGACATCTGTGTATGTTCATGAGACCAGAACCACAATCAGGATAATGAAGATGTTCATCGCCCCTAAAGTCTCTTTGTACCCCTTTGTCAGCCCCCCTGCCCCCCTCCACTCCAACCACTGACCTGTCACTATTGATTAGTTTGCATTTTGTGTAATCTTATGTAACTGGAACCGTACAGAATGTACTCTATTTTCCGGCTGCTTTCACCCAGCACAATTTTGATATTCATCCGTGCTGTTGCTTGTATTAGTGTTAATATGTTTTTATCGCTGGGTGCCATTGTATGGACCTACCACAGTTTGTTTATCCATTTACTTGTTGATGGACATTTGGACTGTTTCCCAAATGTCCCGGTAGTTTTTGGCTATTACAAATAAAGCTGCTTTTAACATTTGTGTCCATGTCTTTGTATGGACGGAGGCTTTCATTTCTCTTGGGGAAGTACTTAGGCATGGAATGGCTGGACCCAACAGTGAGTGTGTGTTTAGCTGTCTGCCAAAGTGGTTGTACCATCTGACATTCCCACAGCCGCGTGTCAGAGATGCACTTGCTGATTCACATGCTCACCAAAACTTGGTGTGGTCCGTCTTTTTATTTTCAGACCTTCTAAGGGGCGCGAGGTGATAACTCACTTCGGTTTTAATTTGCATTTCCCTAATGACTAACGATGTTGAGCACCTTTTGATATGCTTATTTGCCATCTGTATATCTTCTTTGGCCAAGTCTCTGTTCAGATCTTTTGCCTCATTTTAAAATTGGGTTATTCACTTTCTTGAGCTTTGAGAGTGCTTCATATATTCTGGATACAAGTTCTTTATCAGATATATGATTTGTAAATATTTTCTCTTGTTCTGTGGCTTATGTTTTCACTCTCTTAACAGTGCCTTTTGAAAAGCAGTTCTTAGATCGAATTTACCTTTTTTTTCTTTTTTAAAAAATAATTTCAACTTTTATTTTAATTCAAGGGGTACATGTGCAGGTTGCTGCCTGGGTATATTACATGAAGCTGAGGCTGGGGTATGGCTGATCTGACACCCAGGTAGTGAGCATAGGGCATGGTACCCAGCAAGTTTGATTTTGTTTTTATGGATTGGGGTTTTGCTGTCACATCTACGAGATCTTTGCCTAACCAAGATTATACAGATTTCCTCCTCAGTTTTCTTCTACAAGTTTTATAGTTTTGTGTCTTACATTTAGGTTTGTGATCCATTTTGAATTAATTTTTGTGTATGGTGCAATGTATGGATTGAGGTTCTTTTGCATGTGTGGGTTTAGATATGAAATTGTTCCAGCCTAATTTGTTGAAAAGACTGTCTTTTCCCTACTGAATTGACTTTGTACTTTTGTTAAAAATCAGTTGCCCATAAATGTATTGGTCTGTTTCTTAACTCTTCGTTCTATTCTGTTGATCTATTTATACCATGACTGCATTGTCTTGATGACTGTCGCTTAAGTTGGGCAGGATAAGTCTTTCAACTTTGCTCTTTTTCAAAGTTGTTTTGGCTAGTCTAGGCCTTTGCATTTCCATATACATTTGGGGATCTGCTATTCAGTTTCTACAAAAATCCTGCTGGGATTTTGATTAAGATTCCATTGAATGTATTGATTAAATTTTTATGTAAGGAAAATTGTTAGCCTAACAGTAATTAACAATGAGTCTTCCAACCTATGGACACAGTATATCCTCTGTTTATTTAGGTAGTCTTGATTTCTCTCAGCAGTGTTTTGTGAGAGAAAAAGCTGTGTTACCTTTTGGTATGCAGATCTTGAACATCTTTTGCTATATTTATCACTAAGCATTTCATATCTTTGATAACATTGTAAATAGGCCCAATTGTTTGGTGCAAGTATATAGAAATACAGTTGATTTTTATGTGTTGATCTTCTATCCTGCAACCTTGATAAATTTACTTATTAGTTCTGGTAACTTCTTTGTAGATACTATCGATTTTCTAGTCGGATAGCCATGTCATCTGCAAACAAAGGCAGTTTTACTTATTCCTTTCTAATCTAGAGAGTGTCTGTTTCTTTTTATTTTTCACTAAAACCTCCAAGACAATACTGAAATGTATGATATTTGTTGTAGGTTTTCTATAGACACCCTACATGAGATTGTGGAAGTTCTTTTCTATTCCTAGTTTACCGAATGTTTATCAAGAATGGATATTGGATGTTGTCAAATGCTTTTTCTGCATTTGTTGACCTGATTACATTGTTTTGCTCTTTCAATTTGTAAATACGGATTACATTGATAGTTGAATGTTAAACCAATCTTGCATTCCTAGAATAAACCTATTGATAAGTCATGATGTATTCTTTTTTATATAAGACTTTGATTTCCTAAAATTTTGAAAATGTTTGCTTTTTTTTTGAGACAGAGTCTCACTCTGTTGCCCAGGCTGGAGTGCAGTGGTGCGATCTCAGCTCACTGCAACCTCCGACTTCTGGGTTCAAGCAATTCTCCTGTCTCAGCCTCTTGAGTAGCTGGGACTACAGGTGCACCCCACCACACTCTGGTTATTTTTGTATTTTTAGTATAGATGGGATTTCACCATATTGGTCTGGCTGGTCTCGAACTCCTGACCTCAGGTGATCCACCTGCCTTGGCCTCCCAAAGTGCTGGGAATGTAAGTGTGAGCCACCGTGCCCAGCCTGCATTTATTTTCATGAGGATATTGGTCTTTAATTTTCTTTTTTTGTAATGTGTTTGTCTGATTTTGAGATTAGGGTAATGCTGGCCTAATGAGTTGAGAAATATTTCTTCCTTATCAGTTATCTGAAAGAGTGTGTAGAATTAATATTCTTTTTTTCCTGAAATATTGGTGGAATTCACCAGTGAGGTTATCAGTGATTTGTGGAAAGATTTTGTTTTTGTTTTTTTAATTTTTTTTTTAAATCTTTTTTTTTGTTTTAATCACTCTGATGAGTTTTTGTTTTGTTTTGAGACAGGGCGTGACTCTGTTGCCCAGGCGGGAGTGCAGTGGAGTGATCTCGGCTCACCGCAACCTCTACCTCCTGGCTTCAAGCAATCCTCCCACCTCAGCCTCCCTAGTAGCTGGGGCTAGAGGTGCGTGCCACCACACCCAGCTAATTTTTGTATTTTTTTTGTAGAGATGGGGTTTTTATTTGTTGCCCAGGCTAGTCTCAAACTCCTGAGCTCAAGCAAGCTGCCTGCCTCGGCCTCCCAAAGAGCTGGATTTACAGGTGTGAGCTACTGCGCCCAGCCTGTGAAAAGCTTTTTAACTACATATTCTGTTCCTTTAATAGGGCTCTTTAGATCTATTTCTTCTTGCATGAGCTTTGGTACTTTTTTTCTTTCAAGAATGTATATATTTAATCTAAGTTATTGAATTTATTGGTGTAAAGCTTTTTTTAAATATTTCATTATCCTTTAACATCTGTAGATCAGTAGTAATGTCAGTTCTCCTATTTCTGATTTTGATATTTTATGTCCTTACTCTTTTTTTCCTTGATCAATTTGGCTACAGGTTTACAAATTTTATTTATTTTCTCAGTGAACTCGCTTTACATTCCATTAATTTTCTCTTTTGTTTTTCCTGTTTCATTGATTTTAGCTCTAGTGTATATTGCTTCCTTTTTTTCTGCTTAAGTTTCTGAAGGTTTGGTTTACGGATGCTGAGATGATTCCTTCCCCAGCCCCTAACCCCTACCTCCTTCTCCTTTCTTTGTTTCTAATGTTGATGTTGGGTGATAAAAATTTCTTTCCAAGTGACATCTCACAAATTTTGATATGCTGTGTTTTTATGTTCATTCAGTTAGAAATACTTTCTAATTTTTCTTTCTACCTAATTTGAGTTAGTATTTGTGAAAGGTGTAAGGTTTGTGTCTAGACTCATTGTTTTGCATGTGGGCATTTAATATTTCCAACACCTTTTGTTGAAAATACTCTCCTTTCTTTGTGGAATTGCCTTTGCTCCTTTGTCAAAGATTAGTTGACTGTATTTGTGTGGGTCTATTTCTGGACTCTCTGTTCCATTGATCTTTGTGTCTGTTCTTTCATCAATTACATGATGTCTTAATTACTGTAGCTTTATAAGTCTTAAAGTTAGGAAGTATCAGTTCTCCAACTTTTGCTCTTCTTCAGTGTTGTGTTGTCTATTCTGGGTCTTTTGCCTTTGCATATAAACTTTAATTTACTTTGTTGATATTTACAAAGTAGCTTGCTGGAATTATGATTGGGAGTGCATTGAATCTGTAGATCAAATTGGGAAGAATTGACATCATAACAGTAATGAGTTTTATAATCCATGAACATGGAATATCTCTCCATTTCTTTAGATCTTCTTTAATTTCTTTTATTATTATTATTTTTAGTTGTCTACATATAAATCCTGTAAATATTTGGTTAGATTTATATCCACCTATTTCATTTCTGGTACTATTGTAAATGCTATTATATTTAAAATTTCAAATTCCAATTGTTCATTGCTAGTTTTTAGGAAAGTAGTTGACTTTTTTGTGTTGACCTTGTATCATGTAACAGTGCTATAAGGGCTGTTTGGCAGTTTTTTTTTTGGTCAGTTCTTTGGGATTTTCTACATAGACATTTGTGCCATCTGCAAACAGACAGTTCTGTTTCTTCCTTCCTAGTGTATATACCTTTTACTTCCTTTTCTTAACTTATTGCACTAGCTAGGACTTGCAGTAAGATGTTGAATGTACATAGTATAGTCATAATAACTATTTAGTTGTTCTTATCTACTAATCCTATTGTCTGTGTTATTTCTGGGTTAGTTTTGCTTGGTTGATTCTTTTCTTTATTTTGGGTCATATTTTTATGCATATTTGAATGTCCAGTCATTTTTTTCTTGGAGGTCAGACATTGTGAATTTTACCTTGTTGGGTGCTGGATATTTTTGAATTCCTGTAAATATGTTGAGCTTTGTTCTGGGGATGGTTACTTGGAGACATTTTGATCCTTCTGGGTCTTGCTCTTAAGCTTGTCGGGGGACCAGAGTAGGGTTTAGTCTCAGGCAACATCCTCTGAGTCCTCTCCTTCCATGAGGCTGTGGATTATGAGGTTTTCGACTCTGCCTGTGGTTTCAGGGTGTCAGGAACTATTCCTAGCTCTACCTGAGCTCTGGTAATTGTTCTAATTTTTTTTTGGATGATTTTTTTTCTCAGGCTTGGGTAATTTCCTTACATGTAAATGCTGTTAAATACTCACCAGAAGACTTGAGGGCTAGGGGTGTGTGTGTGTGGGGGGGGTATTCTCTGCAGACCCCTGACGTTTTTTCTCTTCATAATGCTCTCTTCTCCATTACTTTCCCTGCTGACCCCAATTGTCTTGACTGTCCTGGACTTCCAGCTGTGTGTCTTTGCAACTTAGGGAGACTCAGGCTCCACCTGGGTTCCCTCCCTGCCTCACATCCTGAAAACTCCAGAATATCTGCTGGGCTAGTCCTAGGGTTCACCTCTTTTGTTTACCATCTTTTATTGATCACGCTTCCTCATCGTCTGGTGTCCAGGTGTTTGAAAGCTGACCTTTAATATATTTTGACTGTTCTAGCTGTTTAAGGTAGGATGGTAATCTAACCACTGTTACTCCATCTTAGCTGGAAGCAGAAGTTGATGGCATTTTTTAAAAAGTAGCTAAAGAATGTCAAAAGGATTTTTTAAAAGTTTTACAGTTACAAGGAATGTGAATGGGAGGTTAGAACTCAAACTTCCCTTTAGATTCTAACCTTAAACTGTTGTAGCTCCATTTTTTGATAGGAACCCAAAAGACAAGTTCTACAATAAACCAGATATTTTCATATCTTCTGTAGCCGAACATATCCATTGTTTTGTCCTGAAGCAGTACCCTCAGCTTGTTTTAGAGAGTTTTTTTCTTGGAAAACTAGATATCTGGCTTTGGCCCTATTGGTGGTTTTAAACTGTTTGAATTGTGCTTTTCTTTTTGTTTTGTTGTTGTTTTATAGTTTTTGAGAGAGGTTTACTCTCTCGCCCAGGCCGGAGAGCAGTAGTGCAATCATAGCTTACTGTAGCCTCAACCACCCCAGCTCAAGCAATCCTCCTGCCTCAGCCTCCCAAGTAGCTGGGACTACAGGCATGAACCATCATGCCCAGCTTATTTTTTAAATTTTTTGTAGAGGCAGGGTCTCACTGTGTTGCCCTAGCTGGCCTTGAACTCTTGGGCTCAAGCGGCCCTCCCACCTCAACCTTCCAAAATGCTAGCATTACAGGCATAAGCCACCATTCCCAGCTGCGCTGTGCTTTTCTGATTTTCTCAACTATTAAAGGACAGGCATGTATGCAAGGGAATATTGTCTTAAAGTAATCAAACTATTAAGTGAGGAAGACAACTAATTTTTTTGGATGATATAACCATATGGTATTTTGAATAGGAAAAAATTGTACTAATAGAAGAAAAAAATTAGATAATAATAGCTTTTATTCTATTTCCTGAAAGACTTTGAAACCATAGTATCAAATAAAAAATAATTAAAGCTACCTTTTTAGATACTTTTTGTTAAGTCAGCTTATAAAGTAAGGATGTCTTATCTAGAATGTGTTACAGATGTAACAAACGAATGTTGTAATAATCTCCATGTAAAATAAAATTTTAGACTGACAGTTTTAGATCTTTTTCAGATTTTACTCTAATGCTCATTATTTTGTCTTCTCTCCCCTTCCCCATCTGTATAATTTTAATCTTTCCTTTCATGATTAAGATTTGGCAACCTCATGTGCCTTGCCAGGATCATTATTAAAAAGCTGTAATTTTTTTTTTTCTTTCTCCCATCCAAGCTGTCCCAGAGCCTGGGTGAGCCACCCTTGCCCTCGGTGTGATGCAGCTACTGCACCTCATGGCAAAAGGCCAAGTTCTAAAGCATAGGGCTTCACACATTACCAGGAATTTATTTTCTGCTCAGCTGCAGGATCTCTTGTTTGCTTTAAAACTGTAAAGTGAAGTGGGAGAAAGATATCAACAATCTTAAAGGGCCCAGGTCTTGTAGTTTCTGACAGAAACAAGAGCATTTCTGCAAAGGTTGGAGTGTGCATGTGTGTGCGTGGATGTTTGTATGTGCATGCACATTTGTAGTATTTAGTAAATATTCTAAAGGTTTCAAAGTCTCCAGGGCTACACGGGGAGTCTTTTTTGACTTGATAACTGTGGTTAGGCAAAATGAAATGAGAGTCCAGGATAGTTCAAGATAAGATAATTAACAAATTCCCTAAATACTCAACTAGAGAATTTCATGACTGGTCTTTCTACACATGGTTGTTCTTATTCTTCCTCTTTTTTTTTCAGTTACAATTCATTAATTGAAACCTAGTAACTGGCCTGGAAATTATCTTCTGTACTCACCTGTGTTTTGATCTTGATCTGTCTGGTCCTCATATTACTTTTTGTCAAATGTGATTCTGGCATATAACAGTTGGGGCAGGGTGGGGGCTACTGATTTGATCTCTCACCTGTGTTCCTGCATTTCTATTACAGTTATTTGTTGACCAGTCTCTTTTTGCTAGATCGAGTGCCTCCATATTGGGAAGATTGCATTGCGCAGCACCAGGTCTGGCCCAGAAGTACAATACTATCATTGTACTGAATTAAACTGAAAGTTTGTTTCCTTTAAATTTCATGTCCTCCAAGGTAAACACAGTCACGTGTTGCTTCTTAGGGTGATCTTGAGGATTTTTTCTAATCTCCATCATCACCATTATCCAACCTAAGGCTTGTAAAAGATCTTTATACCATTGCTTTCCAGATTCTAGAGGCTCTGCTGAAGTTCTTTTAATCAATATTTGATGACAGTATTTTTATATCAGGAAAGGGCTGTTGTAGAGCTCTTTAAGATTCAATTGTGTGAACATTAGTTCATGAACTTCATTTGAGACAGGTTTATTTTGAGATGGGATCTATTGTTGTCACTTTCTATCAAGTGATGAAAGTCAGAGCCAGAGCTCTTGTGGCAGGTCGGCTCAGGGGTGAGCAGGACACAGGGTTCCTAACTGACCCCAATGATCCAAGGAGAACTGGCAGTCTGCGAACAGAAATAAAGCTGGAACCGTTCAGCCAGGAGTGGTACACAGGGCTGCGAATCTGACAGCAAGACGGAAATCCAGGCCTGCAAATGACAGACCCATGATGGTTAATTGCTTCTCTGTACTGATTGCTTGTATGTTTCTTTTGCTATTGGATACTAATAGAATGACTCCGAGTATGACAATAGGGCATGACTATTCTGTGAACAGCATGTACTATGGAAGGTCTGCTTTATGTGAGATGTGTATCTGCAAATTATTGAGCAAGAGATTATTATTTGTTATTACTTAAATGATTGGTTTTAAACTACTAGATTTTTTTCTAAATAACATTTGTCTAATATTTTTGAAAAGGCAAAATGATGTAAAAATTCTGTGTGTATTTTACTTAGTACCATGGAAATCCCACGGGAATTAATGCCTGTCATTTGGATGGAGAAGAGATATGGTGAAAGGAGACTAGGCTCACAACTCGCCGTCCCCTGGCCACATTCTAGCGGTGCGACCTTAGGCAGAGTAGACCAGAAACTCAGGTTCTCCTACTTCATCTGTGGCATGAGGACAGCACCTCCATGGGAGGGCGCTGTGTGGCATGGGGACACTGGGCGTGGGGATGCTGCACTGCAAGGCTTAGGTTCCGACACACAGCGGCCGGTGAATCAAGGGTAGCTATTATTGTTTTGGTGCTCTCCTTATTTTAAATAATTAAAGAAAAAGTAAGAACATCTCAAGATAAAGGGAACAGATTTTAAGTTAATCTTTTAAAATTACTAGGCCCCTTTAACTTCCGGTAACATCACTCAGATAACAGCGTCCTAATATTACCAGAAGACTTACAGAGTCAAGAGCCTGTTTTTATCCCTAGATAATGAGATAATCACATGAATGGAGAAAAAAGCATGCTTCTCTCATTTTTTAATAGAGTATAACATGTCATGTTACCGGGGACCCTTTTGTACTGCTTTTTACAGTAAGAAAAAAAGTAATTAAATTTAAAAGTCAGATCCATAAATAGCTACATGAGGATCTAGGGTGAAAGCAGAGCTACGAGGTCTTCTTTTTGCCTCTGAACCAGGGGTGATGTAAGGGCTGCCCAGACCCATGGCATCCCTTGAAACTCAGAAAGAAGCCAGTGCTTGGCTAGGTTCTCATGAGAGTCAGGTTGGAGCCAGAGCCTGTGAGAGGTAACACTTGGTATGTCCTTTTGCCACTGGTCACGTGCTGCCAGGTGAGATGGTTCGTGTGGCATCAAACTGTGCTTTATCTTGAGGCTAATATCACATTTCCTCAGCTTGGCCAGAGGTGCTGCAGAGACAGAACTGCACAATATTTGCAGAATTTGTTCAGTAATTATTGTTAATCATTGACTTCACTGAAGATCGATGTTTGCTTTTTGCTCTTATAAACAAAACAGTAATATTCATAACAATGGACTCTAGTAAGGCCAAAGTACCATTTGTGTTGAGTGTCTATTTGCCATCATAGTATTAGAAGTTTCATACACGTTAACGTTCATATTTGCAGGAACCTCATAAGGCAGATGGTATTAGGTCACATAGCTAATACGCAGCAGATCTAGGAATTGGCTACTGCTCAGTTTGAATCCCAGATCGGTGCTCTCTCCATTGTACCTCTAAAGAGCAGTATAGGTAACCCTTAGTAGACTCGTCTCAACAGTATTTGGCCCTTGACAAAATGCCACAAAGTTGGAACGTGTAGCCCTGAGAAGGGCTGCTGGCGGAGGCTGCAGAGTGGCTTGCAGAGTGCTTGGCCAGCTAAGACATTTGCCTCAGTGCCTTGCACCACTGGGGGTTCAGTTTTCCCTGTGATTACATCTTGTCTACCCTGTGGCCATAGAGTCAGCATGTGCCGCAGGATCCGAGTCTGAGAGATCTTTCCCCGATAGTGAGATGGGAACACTGCCCCATCGACACAACCACACGCTGCCACGTGAAAACAGGTCAGGAAAGGAGCAGGTGCCCAGCCCAAGCCAGAGTTCCAGTTCACACGAAAGTTTTAGAAAACCCAACAGGTAAAAGTTTAGAGAATATTGTCTTCTTCAAACCTCCCTCTAACACTACAAAGTGTTAATTGGCAAGAATGTGAAAACTTGGGGGCAAAGAAGCTAAAGCTCAATTATTGACAGTGTTTTAGTGACCTCCATAGCTAAATCTGAGAGGTAGAGGAACAAAAATGACTTTAAAATAAGTAAGTTGTTAAGGTTTTATTGGTGCTGCATTCCCAACCTGAGGTTTTCTTTGATGATATTCAGATGAAATTTCACATCTTGTGCAATGGAATCCTGTGAAATGTTTGGAGGTTCAAATGGTTTGTGTTAGTTAAAGCAAACTCTGGGCTTTGTTTTTCATTATGCTAATCAGTTTTCTCTCCAGCTTAACTGAAGTGTAAAGTCATTTGAACAACAGTGGTCTTTTCTGTACGCAAGAAGGTTAAGAACCTCAGACAGCTCACACTGCTGCCAAGAAGTCTCCTGGTCGTATTCTTCAGATTAATTACCTGCAGAAACAGAAGTAAGAAAGTCCATTACAGGTTAAAGCAATGATTTTGGCAGGATCTGGAAAGCACTAGGATTATGTCATGGGGAAAACTTAAGCAAATCTCACAAATGGGGGCTCTCCTAAGCAGATCCCACATTTCAGTTTTTAACCATTTGTGTTTGAAGGCAAATCTTGAGGTGGTTGGGATTTTTATTAAATTATTAAAATCAAACTTTTTCTTAGATAATTCAACAATATAATTTAAATATTCTGATTTATGCAGTTTTATTAAAGCCACTGAGATCACAATGATGCTAAAGTCTTTGAATGCAGGGAATAGGCCAGTCTTGTTTTACTCTGTAAGTTGTTTTATAATATTGATTTGAAAATGTAAGGTTATACTGTAGAAGCCAACTTTTTCCTCCTCAGTCCTGCGCTAGCAGCCACAATAAATGTGCTTGGGTTCCATCAAATAGAGTATATGCCTTCTCTAGAAGCTGCTGTCTACACGAACAAGCCAAAAATATCATAGATATGCCCAGTTCTAGGCTGGGTGTGGTGGCTCATGCCTATAATCCCAGCACTTTGAGAAGCCGAGATAGGATAATCACTTGAGGCTAGGAGTTCAAAACCACCCTGTGCAATATAATGAGACCCCATCTCTATAATGAGTTTAAAAATTACCTAGCTGTGGTGGTGTGCATTTGTAGTCTCAGCTACTTGAGAGGCTGAGATGAGAGGATTGTTTGAGCCCAGGTCAAGGCTCCAGTAAGCTATAATCACACCACTGCTCTCCAGCCTGGCAACAGAGCGAGGTACTATCTCTAAAGAAAAAAAATAAATGCATGATTCTGTGCTACAGGTTCTTTCATGACTTAAAAAGCACATATTATTAAACACGAATTTCTAATTATTTAGTGCTAATTTGCATAACTGTTGATAGCACATAAGAATTTTGTTAAACTTGGATTTACTTTGGTAATTTTTATTGGAAACAACAACAATAATAATGACAACAGCTTAATCACAGCTTACATTTATTTATACATGCACTGGTTACAAAAATGTATTCTAAGTGCTCTTCATATGTCAACTCATTTCATATTATAGGAGCCCTATGAAGTACTCTTGTCCCTATTTTATACATAGAGGCACATAGAGATTAAGTAATTTGTCCTAGGTCATGTAGCTAGTAAGTAGCAGAGCTGAGATTTGAACCCAGGTAGCTTGACTCTATAGTCCATGCTCTTAAAGATGAAAAGTCTGTGCCTCTTCTGCTTGTGCTGTCAACACTGACCTCGCTCTGGAATGCCGTCTCCTACCTTAGTAGAACTCTCTCTGCCTTCCTTCTGAGGCCAGAGACCTTCCCAGGTAGGTGTGTGTTGGCCCAGCATCCTACACAATGGGTGTTACACCAACCTGACCCTGCCCTCTCTCATTCACACGTTAGAAGATTTCACCAAACTGTTTAATTACTTCTCAGAGGGAAGACAGACGTAAAATACTTTTTTATCTTCCCCACTTCTCTCTTCCAGTTGGCTTGACATTACGAAGTGGGACTTTATTTTCTCCTATCCAACAAAGGACAAATGGAGAAATCCCACAGAACTACTGTCTATTCACAAGAAGTTGTATAGCACTTAAGGACAGCCTTTTTCCCTTGAGCAATAAGTACTTAGTGTTCGTTGAAATATTTCTCTGCTGAGCTCTCATAGTGTAATAGCAACCAATCCCAACAAGCAAAAATAACTTCTAAATTGGCCAAAACCCATGTGTGGAACTTATCTTATTTTAACTCTCATTACTTTATATGTTATTCAGTAAAAACTGTCATCTTTGAGATAATTCTATGTATTTTCACACAGTATAGTTTAATGTAACAACCACCACTGAGGATATAGAGTGTTCCACTTACCCCCAAAATTCCCGTGTGCAGTATCCCCAACCCAACATTTGCCAACCACTGATCCATTCTCCTTCATTGCAGTTTTGTCTTTGGAGAATGTCATATAAATGGGATGATACAGCATTGAGATTGGCTTTCTTCATTCACTATAATACCTTTGAGATCCATGTGAGTTATTTTGTGTATCAGCCATTGATTCCATTTTATTACTGAGTGCTACTCCAACATGTGAATTTACCACAGTTTATCCATTTCGCCATTTGAAGGGCATTTGAGTTGTTCTGAGTTTCTATCAAGTCTGAACAGAGCCACTATAAACATGGGTGTACCGGTTTTTGTATGAATATGCATTCATTTTTCTAGAGCAAATACTTAGGAATTGCTGGGTCATATGGAAAATATGGGTTTAACTTTATAAGAAAATGCTAAACTTTTCCAGGGTGGCCGTGTCATTTTGTGTGCCCACCGGCAGTGGGGGAGAGAGTGTTTCATTTGCTCCGTATTCTCACTGCACGTGGTTTTGTCAGCATTTTTACTTTTAACCATCCTAATAGATGTGTAGTGATATCTCATTGTAGTTTTAATTTGCATTTCCGTAATGACTGGTAATGTTGACCTCTTTTCCTGTGCCTGTTTGTTGCCTGTATAACTTCTTTGGAGGTCTATTTAAGTCTTCTGCCCATTTTTCCCTTGCCTTTTTTTAAAAATTGGATTGTTTTCTCACTGTTCAGTTTGTAAAGTTCTTTATGTGTCTCATTCAACAGAGAGAAACAGAAAAAGGACACACACATACTCACCAGTATGCCTAACAAACAGTATGGATCCTACGTTGGGAGCATAAAGAATGGTATATTTAGTTCCAGGAGAGGAGATGCCTGAGAAAAGAATATTTGCAAGTTGTTCTTGCTTTATACTTTTGTTTCTTTAAGGAGATATGCCCGAGATACAGTTTTAAAAAGACTTACACAATATTTTCCTTGTAAGAGCTTAGCAGCTCTCTTGGTTAATAGAGATCTATTATTCTCTCTCCGAAGTGCCATGGAAACACTTGAAAACTATTTCTATGTGTGAAACAATTATCTGTTACTTAGAAAATTGACAGAGCTTGAATTTAGGGGCAAGACAGTAAGCAGAAGTTACAAGGTTGACATTGAAATCTGCCACCTTGTAACTTTATCCAGTAAGCAGAAGTTACAAGGTGTCAGATTTCAATGTCAGAGGCCACTTACTATTATCTGAATATCCCATGTATTTTCGTATTTCTGTTTTTGTTTAAATTGCTTGTTTCCTTTGCTTGGAATGCCATTCTTACTTTTACACCTGGTGAATTTTTTTTTTTTTTTTTTTTTTTTTTTTTTTTTTTTATTTTTTTTTTTTTTTTTGTGACAGAGTCTTGCTCTGTCATTCAGGCTGAAGTGCAGTGGCACAGTCTTGGCTCATTGCAACCTCTGCCTCCCAGGTTCAAGCGATTCTCCTGCCCCAGCCTCACAGATAGCTGGGACTACAGGTGCGTGCCACCATACCTGACTGATTTTTGTATTTTTAGTAGAGATAGGGGTTTCGCCATGTTGGCCAGGCTGGTCTCGAACTCCTGACCTCAGCTGACCACTTGCCTCACCCTCCCAAAGTGCTGGTATTACAGTTGTGAGGCACTGGTACCTGGCCCTGGTGAATATTTGCATTCTTCAAGGCCAACTCCTGCTTGATCCCATTTGATCCAAATACAACTAATATTCTCTTATCTTTGTTCACTTACCACTTTGTATATTTATATAACTTATCAAATTATTTTAGTAATGTGTAGACATGTGTCTTCTCCTCTAGACAGAGAACTTCTTAAGGATAGCTGTGTGAGCCAATCATCTTTTATCCCTAACAGCTAATTTAATGCATGCTTCAAAAGAGATATTCATTTACCCATTTATTCATTAATTTATCAAATAATTGTTGAGTTCCCACTGTGTGTTAGGTTGAGGGGCAGAGTAGTGAACCAACAGAAAAGATTTCTGCTTTATGGAGCTTACATTTTGTTGACCTTTTCAAATAACCAGATCCTCCTTTTCTAAAACAATAGTTTTTTTAAGCTATTAGTTTTCCTCAAAGCCCTGCTTTAGCTGCATCCCATGTATTTTGCTCTGTTGTAGTTTCATTATCATTTGATCAAAATATTTTCTAATTTCTCCTGATATCTTCTTTGATCCAATGATTATTTACAAATGTATTGCTTCATTTCCAAATATTTGTAGTTGGTTTCTAACAATATCGTTGTGGTCAGAGAACATGCTCTTTCAATCTTTAAATTTATTCAGATCTGTTTTATGACCCAGAATATGATGTGCCCTATAAATGTACCATATGCACTGCCATTGTTAGCTATGGTTTTCTCTACATATCAATTAAGTCAATGTGGTTTATAGTGTTGTTCAAATATTCTATGTCTGTACTGGTTTTTTGTTTGTTTAAGATAGAGTCTTATTCTGTTTTCAAGGCTGGAGTGCAGTGGCATGATCATAGTTCACTGTAGCCTGGATCTCCTAGGCTCAAGTGATCCTCCTACCTAGCCCTCCCAAGCATCTGGGACTAGCCTGGCTAATTTTTAAATTCTTTATAGAGATGAGATCTCGCTATACTGTCTAAACTTTTAATGATTTTTTTATTAATTATTCTATCAGTTGCTGAGAGAATGACATTAAAATCTTCAGGAAAAATTATAGAATTGTCTGTTTCTAACTTTAATTCTATCAGTTTTGTTTCATGTATTTTAAACCTCTATTATTAGGCACATGTGTTTGTGATTGCAGGATTTTTCTGATAATTGACCCTTTTTTCATTATGAAATGGCCCTTTTTATTTCTGGTAATACATTTTATTTTGTTTGACATCTATTTTATCTGATTAATATTGCCATCCAGACTTTTTTATGGTTACTGTTTCCGTGGTATATATTTTTTTCCATTCATATGCTTTCAACCTATCTGTGTCTTTGTATTTAAAGTGTATCTCTTGTAGTGGGCATGTAGTTGGGTTTTGCTTTTTTAATTGATGTGTTTAATGAAATGATTGCCTTAATGTAGCATGTAATACAATTATTGCTATATTGGGTTTGAGTTTAGCATTTTGTTTTTTGTTTTTTGCATGTCTCTCTTTTTTGTACCTTTCTTAACTCTTTTCCTTCCTTCTTTTGAATTATTTGACTATAGAATTTCATTTTAAATTTTCTCTTGGCTTTTTAGCTACACTCCTTTGTGTTATTCTTTAGTCATTTATGAGGGATTACAATATACATCTGTGACTTTTCCACTATAGTTAATACCAACCCCTTACAGTTCATAATAACCACTTACATGAGATCTATTGTGCAACATTGTGATTATAGTTAATAACATGTATGTATTCTTGACAACCACTGAGTAGATTTTAAGTGTTTTCACCACAAAAATAAGTATGTGAGGTAATGCATGTGTTAATTAGCTCATTTTAGCCATTCCACAATGTATATATATATTTTAAAACATGTTATACACAATAAATATATACAATTTCTGTCAAAATAAAATAAAAACCACTTATAGTTAATGACATATGCTTCATATAAAATATTGAAATCTTGTAACTTGTAGAACCATATTTACCCCATCTTTTATGTTATGCTAGTCATATGTATTACATAAAAATATAAGCCCTATAAGACAATATTATAATTTCTGCCTTTAAAAGTTTGAAGGTTCAAGGCCAGGTGCAGTGGCCCATACCTGTAATCCCAGCACTTTGGGAGGATGAAGCAGGATCACCTGAGGCCAGGAATTCAAGATCAGTCTGGGCAACACAGTGAGATCCTGCCTCTACACAAAATTTAAAAATTAGCCAGGCGTGGTGGGGTGTGCCTGTAGTCCCAGATCCTCAGAAGGCTGAGGTGGGAGGATCATTTGAGCCTAGGAAGTGGAGGCTGCAGTGAGCTGTGATTGTACCACTGTACTCCAGCCTGGGCAATGGTAAGACTCTGTCTCAAAAGAAAAGAAAAAAAGATTAACGTTTTATAATAACATAAAAGGAAAGTGGAAAAAGGAAAAAAGTGAGTTTTTGAGCTGATTCAGGTACTCTTCATTTGTTATGAGGATCTGAGTTTGTATCTTATACAATTTCTCTTTAGCCTGAAGAACTTTCAATCGCATTTCTTACAGTGAAGGTCTTTCGGTGATTAATTCTTTCTGGTTTTTTTATTCTGAAAAGTCTTTATTTTGTTTGCTTTCTTGGAAGGTATTTGCTGGATGTAAAATTCTGCATTAAGCTTTTCCTCACCCTGTGCTTTAAAGGCATAGTTCCACTCTCTTCTGTCTCTGTAGTTTATGATAAGTCAGCTGTTAATCAGACTGCAGTTCTCTTGTATTTCATATGCCATTTTTCTCTTGCTGCTTTTAGTATTTGTTCTTTATCTTTGGTTTTCAACAGTTTGACTATAATGTACCTTGAGGTGGGCTGTTTTGCATTTATTTTGCTTAGTCTTGATTAATGTTTTGTAATTGTGTGTGTGTGTGTGTGTGTATACACATTTTTCTTTTTTATTTATTTATTTATTTATTTTTTTTGAGACAGAGTCTCTCTCTGTTGCCCAGACTGGAGTGCAGTGGTGCAGTCTTGGCTCACTGCAACCTCTGCCTCCTGGGTTCAAGTGATGCTCCCACCTCAGCCTCTCAAGTAGCTGGGACTATAGGCATGCACCACCACACCCAGCTGATTTTTGAATTTTTAGTAGAGATGGGGTTTCACCATGTTGGCCAGGCTGGTCTCAAACACCTGACCTCAGGCAATCCACTTGCCTCGGCCTCCCAAAGTGTTGGGATTATAGGTGTGAGCCACTGCACCCGGCCTGTAATTGTATATTTCGTTAAATTTGCACTATTTCAGCCATTTGTTTGTTTGTTTGTTTGTTTGTTTTTGCGCCACTGCACTCCAGCCTGGGCGACCCTGTCACCCAGGGTCTTGCTCTGTCACCCAGGCTGGAGTGCAGTGGTGCAATCTCTGCTCACTGCAGCTTCGACCTCTTGGGCCCTAAAAGACTGTCCCACCTCAGCCTCCTGAGTAACTAGGACTACAGGCACATATCACCACACCTGGCTAATTTTTTTTGGTATTTTTAGAGGCAGAGTTTTGCCATGTTGCCTATGGTGGTATTGAACTCCTGGGCTCAAGCAGTCTGCCCATC
This sequence comes from Cebus imitator, assembly GCF_001604975.1. Classification (NCBI taxonomy): domain Eukaryota; kingdom Metazoa; phylum Chordata; class Mammalia; order Primates; family Cebidae; genus Cebus; species Cebus imitator. The sequence goes on along the minus strand of NW_016107367.1, from coordinate 3,558,376 downwards.
TCCACCTCCCAGAGTTCTCTGTGTTCTCTGGTTGGAGCATGGTAAGTGAAGGGAAGAATGATGTAAAATGAGATTGGAGAGGCAAAAAAGATCATGGAGAGCCTTGTGGACCCTGATAAGGAGCTGGGAATTATGATTCTGTATAAGAAAATATGATTACCATAATTGTAAGGGTAGCTTGCCAAACTCGTATTGTTTTATCCTTCAGAGTCTTGACTGATGGATAGGGTGGCCTTATGATTGTATAACCTACCTGTCAGTTAACACAGTTGGAACAGAAGCTGGAAGACCATGCAGACTGGGTTTCTGCAATGTGTGGGAAATCAAAGTAGACGTATTCTAACATCCCTTCTACTGCTGAGGTTCTCTGATATCGCTGAAAACAAGTTGGCCTACATTAAAAAAGTATAATTAAAACCACACTTCAAAATGAAGTCCGCAAATGTAGAGAATGAAAAGATCATTGTAGAACCAAGAGTTGTAGTTACACAGTAAAAGATTTCTACATGGTTTCTGCATAAGGGCAGAATCTTTAGTCCGTAAGTGTTATTATGTTAAAACAATGGGCTTAAAACAATGTGCTAGAGTATGTTTATAGATCTGACTTCTGGGGAGCATCTAAAACTCACTCTATCCTTTCTTTGGTTTAGATGACAGCGCGTCTGCTGCAAGTAGCATGGAGGTGACAGACCGCATTGCTTCACTGGAGCAAAGAGTTCAGATGCAAGAAGATGACATCCAGCTGCTCAAATCAGCTCTAGCTGATGTGGTTCGGCGGCTGAACATCACTGAGGAGCAGCAGGCTGTGCTTAACAGGAAAGGACCTACCAAAGGTGGGCACTGGAGTTACACAGGAAATTAGTAGAGTAGGTCTCATGGCAGACTTTTGCTCTGGCAAACACATTGTGCTCTTTAATATTGACGAGAATCAAAACTTAGAATAACATTAAAACGATCTTACCACTGTCAACATAATCACACAAAGTATGATAGTACGTTGGGGCTTGATGTTGGTGAATTGTATAGCCCAGTGATATACGTTTGTAGTTGATCATTAAATGCTTATTGAGTCAAGGAAGGAACAGTCCAAATGGACTGCTGAGAGCAGTTGTTTATCAAGACTCTCTGGGATGGAGACAGCTTGCAGAAAGAACCACAATCCTTCTGGCCATTTTTGGAGGCTGTTCCACCTAGCTTTTTTTTTTTTTTATTTAAACTCTCATCTTTTTGCATGTGCTTAACTTATACTGTCATTCAGTTCAGCACAGCAACACTTGATCACATGCCACATTCAAAGCTCTGAGCCAAGCCCTGGGGGTGCAGAGGTGGCAGGCCTCCCTTTGAGGGGCTCAGAATCCTCAGTTATCACTAGCTTTTCCCATCTTCTAGCTGCAAAGCAAGCCCCTCCCCTGCGAAGCCCACTGTTCCTTTTGAATCTCCTCTGGGGTCCACAAGGACATCACATGCTACAGAGCTCTGTCCCTGGTAGATTTCTGGCAAATTTAAGTCATCATTTCATGTCCCTGTGGCTCTTGGGAATGAGACATTAAAAGGCAATATTTGTGTTCAGTAATTTTGGCATTATCCTCTTGGAAGATCATGGACTTAGACAATTAGACAATTTTGGAAATAAAACGCCTCAAAAAATTTCTGTCCTGCTAGCTGGTGCCCTCATGTCTGCCATAAATTTGTGCAAGGCTCCTCTTTAGCCAGAATCACTCTTCCTTGTGGCTACCTGTAGAAAAGAGAATTTGGCTTGGCTCTAAGATACTTCTGGCTAAAGCATTTTTTTTCAGATGGCAATATTTAGATGTTCCTTTAAAAATACCTTTCATTGGCTGGGCACAGTGGCACATGCCTGTAATCCCAACACTGTTGAAGGCTAAGGCGGGAGAATCACTTGAGCCCAGGAGTTCAAGACCAGTCTAGGCAACATAGTGAGACCTCATCCCTACAAAAAATTTAAAAATTAGCTGGGTGTGGTGGCACATGCCTGCGGTTCCAACCACTCAGGCTGAGGTAGGAGGATTGCTTGCGCCCAGGAAGTCAAGACTGCAGAGAGCACCACTGCCTTCCAGCCTGGCGACAGAGCAAGACCTCATCTCAAAACAAAATAAACAAAAAGACCGCCTTTCATTGTTATTTCAGTTTAACAAATTATTTCACAGTTAATATGTATTTTCCTTGGAGTCAGGAGGGAGGTCTAAGGTTGCATCTTTGAGACTTTTTATCAAGTACTTAGCTGCGTTTTCACACATCCGTGGGAAGAAATCCATTTCTTTATTGTCCCAGGTAGTTATCACCAGCTCCATATGAGATGGCTACACCTGTTGGGCTGATGTCTGCATTTTGAATAATCATTTTAAGTAATATTTTTTCCTTCTGAGTTACAAAGTGATTCGATTATTTTAAATAGAAACTGCATTATTTCGGCCGGGCGCGGTGGCTCAAGCCTGTAATCCCAGCACTGTGGGAGGCCGAGGCGGGTGGATCACGAGGTCAAGAGATCGAGACCATCCTGGTCAACATGGTGAAACCCCGTCTCTACTAAAAATACAAAAAATCAGCTGGTCATGGTGGCGTGTGTCTG